>NW_022111377.1:12625150-12636246 GCF_000313985.2 Echinops telfairi | reverse complement strand
CAACACAAAAAGCTAAGTCGTTCGGATTTCATAGAAAGGCCTCCACTACTAAAAAAAAAAAAACAAAAAATGGGAAGGAAGAAAAGGGGAAAAAAAAAACCAGTGGCTGGCTGTCAGCATGATCCGAGCAGCAACAAGTACTTGTCTGCGGCTGTAAAAAGCATTTTCATGTTCCACTCGATTTCTCTGCCACCCCTCTCCCTCCGCACCAGCTACTAAATCAATCTCAATAAGACAACAGTTTAAGGGCAGAAATACAGTTTCACTTGCTTACACGGCCACAGCCTGTAGGGGTAATAACATTGCGAATGACAACATTTCTGGCCACTTCAAAGAAAAAACTTCCCAACAAAGTCAAGCAACGAGAACGTGCTTTTAGCTTGAGTTCATTAACCCTTGAGCCCATTGCTGGGTCTTCTTTGACCACCCTCGTCTGTCTGCTTACCCACGGAGGAATGCGCTTAGTCTGCGGGGACCCCAGGCGTCTGTCCAACATGCTAGCGCAGTTCCAAGGGGGCCCAGCGCTCCAGCAGAAGAATCCTCACGGGGACGAGAACTCAGCACAAGCGACACGCAGCTAAGTCTCGCTTTTTCGGAGCAGCTTATCAACGCTACCCCCCCACCCCCCCCAGCGGGCTGGCTGGGTGTGTGCAGTTTTTGCCAGGTTGACTTTCTAAAGTCCTTCAGATTCCAACAGTCCTCTCTGTTCCAGAACCATGTTGGCGCCTTGGAGCAGCCCATCAGTCAATTAGCACACCAAGTGGGAGGGGCTTCTCCTCTTTTGAATTATGTCAGTTGGCTGGGAAATGGAAGTGACAGTTCATGAATATCAGATGCATGGCTTCAGGCAGCCCCTGGGCCCGCCCCGATCCAGGGTAGAAAGATAATGGGCTTTTGCGCAGCTGGGCAGCCTGTCAGCAGCCGGGCACACTACTGTCCCGAGTGAGTCGGGGCGAAAAGTGAAAGATTCTTCCCCTGTGCACTCGCAAAAGCGTTCACCTTTTTAATCGGATGATCTGGGTCACCTTTCAAGTACTCAGTGGGTATGGAAAACAAAACAAAACAAAAGCCCAGCTAGTTTTCACACAGTCAAAGATGGACTTCCCCCTGGTGGCACAGTGGTTAAGCGCTTGCTCGCTTACAGGAAAGTTGGCTTTTCCACCAGGTACAATGTTTCACAAACATTTCTAAAGCTTTATAGGCTGGAGACACTGGAGTGTGGTTCTGTTATGTCCTACAGGGTCACGATGAGGTGGGATTGTGTGGACAGCGGCGGGACTTTTTTTGTTGTTTTTTCTCCGCTTTGCTGGAGAAAGTTGAAGCTTTTCGTCCCTGTAAAATGTCAGAGACCCCCAAGGGCAGTCCCACCCTGTGCGGCAGGGTCTCTCTGAATCGGAATTGACTCGAGGGCAATGAGCTTGGTTTGGTCTTTCGGTAGATAAATATAAGGTTACTTAAAGCACACAGTTTTGTACCAAAACCACTCGAAAAGCCAAAATTCACAAAACAGGAAAGGACAACCACAATACGCTAAAAACATGTTTGCATAAAACAAAGGACTGTTGTTAAGTGTTGAGTGAGTTAGTTATGACTCATAGGGACCTTCTGCATAACAGAATTAAACATTGTTTAGTCTTACACCAAGCTCAGAATCATTGCCGTACTAGAACCCGTTACTGCAGCCACCTTGTAACGCCATCTCCTGGAGAGACCCCCCCCTTTCCCTCTGGCCCTTGACTTTAACAGGCACCAAAGGATTACTATTTTAAAATATTACAACAAACCTCTAAACCAATAAGTAAGAACGCCAAATCTAAAACAGTAAGAAAAAAATAGATAAACCGGAGAAGAAAAGGTTTTGGCGGCTGACAACCCTAAGATGAAATGCTTGACTTCACCACTAATCAGGAAATGTAAATTAAAATCACAATATACCATATAAGAACTTTCAGAGTACACCTGTGTTAGACTGGGTAATTTAGAGAAACAAATCCACAGAAACTCATGTATGAGAGAGAGTTTTATGTAAAGGGTAAGTATACATCAAGAAAACATCCCAACCCAGTGCTGCCCAAGCCCACAAGTCCAACATTAACCCATTAACTCCTATGTCCAACCCCAGTCCACAAAGTCCTCCTCTATCTCACAAAACAGACACTATGATGCCGACTGCAGGAGGAAAGCTGAGTCAGTGAGCGTGTAAGCATATCAGCACTGGCAGGGGTCTCCACACGGCTGCTCCAGCACCCAGGGCTGCATCGAGGTAGGTCCATGTGGCTTCTCCTCAGGGATATCTTGCAGGAAGTGAGCCTTGCCAGCTAAAGCAAGGAACTGGCTATGGCCGCTGTACCCTGGTCCAACCAGCACAAAGCAAGAGACCTGAGAACTGGAAAGGTGAGGCTCACTGAGCCATTTATCCCTCCGCCCTTCAAATGACCCCACTTGAGGTTGGCACAATAAACTAACTATATCAATGCCTTTAAGGATTATGATTCTGGTCAGGATGTACAAAGGAGTTAGTTAACTATGGCCTTAGTTAACTAACCAGTCAAGTAAAGGTTGTGGCCACCTTGTGCATGACTTTCAAACTAAGAATGTGTTTCACATTTTTACAAGATTGAAAACATTAATATTTTGGGACACATGGAAACTACGTAAAATTTAAATTTCCTTGTTATGAAATAGAAATGCAGTGAAACACAGTTGTGCTCATTCATATATGCTTTGCTCTACAACTGCGGTGAGCAGATATCACACAAAGCCTAACGTATTTACCATTTGACCCTTCAAGAAGAAAGCCAGTGGCACAGTGTTAATGTGTTGGGCTGCTAACCACAGGGTCAGCAGTTCCAAACCACCAGCGGCTCTATAGGAGAAAAGATGAGACTATGTACTCCTGTAAAGATTTACAGTCTTGAAAACCCATGGGGAAGTTCTAATCTGCCCTATAGGGTTACTATGAGTTACAATCGCCTTGACGGCAGTGAGTTCAGAGTTTGGTGAGTTGTAACGAAAGTGAGTTTGGTGTAGATCTCCATCCTTAATACAACTTAAAGGAAGTCTTACACAACACACAGGGGATAAAAATCCAAACTCACTGCCACAGAGTCAGTGCTGACTCACAGTGACTTCCTCTGGGTTTCTGAGATGGCAACTTGTTCACCAGAGTAGAAAGCCCAGTCTTTCTCCTGCAGGGCTACTGGAGGGTTTGAACTGCTGACCATGCAGATCGCAGCCCAACACTTAACCACTACACCACCAGGTCTCCCTTACACAGGGAGATATGTGCACAAAATACTCCTGGAGACACGCTGGGTTATCATAAACAAGTGGATAGAAGTTAAATGTCTATCAACAAGAAAATGTATAAATGAAGTTTAGAATGCTATTCATCAATGAAAGTGACTTATGTGTAATTCCATAGATAACTCATCACAAACATTGATAGAGGAATGTACGGAACTTACATTACCTTAAGAGCTTGTGATATAATTTGAATAAAGTTGTAAAATATCCAAAAGCAAATATTAGTAAAAATGTAAAGGTAATTAGGAGATGCTCAATTACAAATCCAGTGCTGTTATTACTTAGCTGGTAGGCTGTAACTTTGGGAGGGTTATGGAGTAGCGGGAACACTTCATTAGCAATATTTTATGTGTTTTGCTAGCTGAATCACCGGTCATTATAGTAGCCTTTGTGATTTTTTTCATATATCTGAAATAAGTTACAATACATAAATGAGTCAAAATATGATAAATATCAGGTCATTATGTAGTCATTGAAAAACTTACGGAACCCTTTCATGACAAAATAGATGACATATGAGAATAAAAAAAAAGAGAATAAGTAAAAGAATAAAAGTAGACTGCCAATTTTTTTCACATTAAGAATTTCCACTGTTAAAAATGCTTGGGAAAAAAATCTACAAGGAAACCTATAAATTATATTTATAGTGGTGGTGTCTGGGTAATGGTTTTGGGGTTTGGGATTTTTTTCTCTCTTTTCAAAAACTTTAGTCCTTTTCAAACCTTCTACAGTAGGTTTGCATTAACGTTTCAACCTCAAAAGCTTCTTAAATATCTAAAAGGCAACCAACCAAAATTCCCAAACTAAGCCCACTGCCATTCAGTCAATTCCTACTAATACGGTCCCTATAGAGATTTCTGAGGCTGTACCTCTTTCGAGAAGCAGACAGCCTCATATTTCTCCCTCAGAGCAGCTAGTGGGTTTGAGCCACTGACATTGTGGCTAGCAGGCCAACCCTTACTGAACAGTGTCACCAGGGCTCCTAAGGAAGACATAATTTCCTAGGGATATTTGCTTTTGACTGTTTTTCACTAATTCCTGTGTATGACAATACCTGTAGAAAACTAGCAGCCATGCAAATGAATTTTATCTAAAAGAAGTGCAGATTGCTGCTGTCTTTGTGGGATTCGTCCAGCCCCCCTCTCCCCACACCCCAAACCAGCTTTCTTCCTCTGTACAACATTAACCTGTTCTGATTTAGCAATTTTAGCATAGCATTCTTTCTTTCATTTAACTATAAATACTTATATCTCATGTATAATAGTTTCTTTACTGTCCTTCTGGTTCCTTCATCCATGGGTACAAAATATTTTACACAATTCTATCTTTATTTTAAGTTCATAATTCTTGAAGATTTATACTTTAAAATCAGTTTTCCTTTAAAACATGTATCTTGTAGCATGTATACATGTAAATATATTTCTCTTCAGACTATCTCATATATGACTGCTGATGACCCAAATCTAGTGCACGTTAATTTATAATATCATTAAAATACAATTATAGTGGCAAAATGTTAATAACTAATATTAATTTCAGTTAAACTGATGTTTGAAGAAGAATGAGGACAACAATATGGTCAGACCTTCCACAAATACCTCAAATCCCTCTACTAAACATTTTCAAAATTGTCATAATTGTACCATTTTTTCACTCATTAATCGGAGGTAATCCATTCATATTAGAAAGGACTGAGTGACATTCTCTCTGGGTGTCTGCGAAAAGGATGGAGAGAAATTGAAGATGAGAGAATAAAGAAGCAGATGGAGCAATGGGAAACAGACTATTGAGAGGGAAAAACAGATAGGGAAGAATTGAGGTTGCAGAAAAAGAAAGGATGAACTTAGGATGAGACTAATTTAAGACGATGCAGTCAGTTTGCATAGTATGGAGAGACATTCAACTTTGGGTGAATATGTCAAAATCCATAACAAATGTTTTTGTCTGTCCTACTTTTGGGTGATTTTCAAGATGAGTGATTATAATCTACTAAAATCAAATTAATTGCCATTGAGTTCATTCCAACTTAGAATATTTGTAATTAAGGGATGTCTAAAACACATGTTCGTATACGATGAATACAATGTATTAATTAAAGATAAGGCAGTGTCCTGATTTTGTTTCTACATAACTAATATTTTTGTCTCCTTATACTGCCTGTTCGTTGTTGAGCACTGGGAATGAAAGACTCAGAGAAACGGAAACCCTATCGTTCCCGCTTCTCAGGAGCCTCCTCGGAATACAGGGCATGAGACTTCCAAGGTCATTGTTGGGATTACATCACACCTCTATGACATCAGGGATGCACGTCACAGACGCTAAACAGATATCCGTTGTCCTTAGCTGTATTTCAGGAAGTGATTCCAAACTGGTGGTGATTTTGCGGCTCGACCCTGCCATTCAGGGATCATCTGGTAACATCCAGAACATTTCTGGTTAATCACAGGGTGTGGCATAGGGTTTACTGGAAGCCGGTGGGCAGAGGTTTGGAATGTTGGGTAACATCCACGGAGGACAGGCCAGCCCCACCACAAAGAATCATCAATAGATCAAATAGCCCAGCTTGAGAAATTCTTATCTCAATGCCGTTGATGTGAACTCTCTTAAATTAAAATCCAAGGAGACATAACATCAAATTCAACTAATTTCCAGTCCTTCTTCAGGTAGCCCTGATGGATGGGGAGATTGGAGAGGCAGGAGGAGGGAGGGTGATAATGCATTTGGACTATCCCAGGAGTCCTCTGGAGAAGTTCTTGGCTCGTCTGTGCTGCTGGAAGGAGCAGCCCAGAGGGACCACTGTCAGAAACTGTGTCCACTGTGTGTGAGGTGGAAGGACCCGGGGTTTCCACAGGACCAACCAGCAAGCACCCTGACAACCGCCAGCATCTGTTTAAGATCCCTTCCTGGAGCATCCCCACCTCCCTCGCACACTGTCTTGTTAAATGGTGAGACGCACTTGAAGAAAATGACATTATCACTATAGAATCCCTGCAGTGCTGTTTTTGGTGTAATTGTTTTATAGGAAAGCTATATGGAACTCATGAATCTGGGGAGGCAGGGGGCGGGGGTTAGGGGTGGATGAGGGTTGTTTGTGTTGATGCATTTGCATTCACGATTGTTATTCACTACAGCAGTCCCAGTGGCATCGTGATTTGGCATGATAGGGCTATTAACCACAAGGTCAGTAGTTCGAAACCACCAGCTTCTCCTCGGGAGGCAGAGCATCTTTCTACTCCCCTAAAGAGTGACAGTCGCATCTTTCTACTCCCCTAAAGAGTGACAGTCTTGGAAACACACAGCAGCTGTCCTCCCCTGTCCTACAGGGTCACTATAGCCAGCATCGACTTGAGGGCAGTGGGGGCTTTTTGTTTTGTGTTTGGTCTACATAAACAGAAGGCAGGGAGGAGGGCTTCCTTCATGCTGACTTGTCTGTCCGAGGAAACATTCCCACTGGCTGTTTTACTTTCAAACAGCAGCAGCCCTCTCTGGATGAGGAGGTGGCGGCCCAAGTATAAATACGGTATGTTGCCAGGAGCGGGGGTGGGGGGTGGTGGTGGTGGTGGGGTGGGGGGTGATGGTGGTAAGAAACACAGGATTTTGGAAGTCATGTCCTCCAAGTGGCTACAAACATCAAAGTACTGCGTGTGTATCTTACCGTCAAGGACGGTGAAAGAATGTCCCTGATCACACCCCAGCCAGTGTCATCTTCGATTACCTACGATCATGAGACGGGCACGACTGTGAGTAAGTGCCGTATGCATTAGCCAGCCGTGCGTCACAAGATCCAAACTAGCGTGTGTGTACGCTCTGAGCCTCACATGTGTTTTCGGTAAATAACAGCCCCAACACATCGTTTTCTCAAGAGAAATGAAAAAATAGGGAACGATTTCAAATGTCAGAGGGAAAACAAACCAAAGCAACACTACATCAACAAAATAGAAACGGTCAAACGCAAGTGAGTTTTCTTTCACATAACAATCCAAGTTACCGTTCATAACAAATGCAATGTCTTTTTACTTCTTCTTTTAAAAAATGCCAACAAGGCTAGTGGTGACTGAGGAAGAACTATGTGGACAAGGGCCGAGCAACATTATCCTGAAGCTGTCTGTCCCACTGGATCCAAATACTTGCCCGATGCGTTTCTTTTTTATTTCAAATGTTTACGCTTTTACTTGAACTTCCCACCAGCTTGTTCTTCTAACGAGGCACCACCTGCCCCAATGCATAGCCAGCTAGAGAGAAGGTGAGAATCTTCATTGAACTTAAAACCACACTAGTAAATGAAGGCTCCCTTTTAGTTTCATAAAAATGTAGTGGCACGGAAACATTCAGTTGGCTTTTTTGTCCATCTCCTCTCCTAGATAGAAGAACTCTGTGTGTGTGTGTGTGTGTGTGTGTGTGTGTGTGTGTGTGTGTTACATAATAAGCTCTTCATCATTAGCGAGTGTAGACATTTAGTGGCTCAGCGGTAGAATATTCTCCTTCATGCGGAAGACCTGGGTTCAATTACTGACCAGCACACCGCAGGCACAGCCACCACCCATCCGTCAGTGGGGGTGTTGTGAGTTGCTATGATGCTTCCATACTAAGATACACTAGGAGGAAAAGCCTGTGACTTTCTGCCAAAAATAAGCCCTTGGGAATCCTATGGATCACAACCGTTCAATCCACCTCCAGGCATGGGGATATGGCATTCTGTTGTGCGTGGGGTCGCCAAGATGTGCAGCCAGCTAAGAAGACATCATCTGTGAAGGGCTCGTGTTGAATCGTGAATCAACTCCCTTCGTGACGAATCTAGCCATCCAACTCTGAGAACCAAGAAAGCCTGCTCTCCTCGTAACCCTCGTGGTTCTATGGGAACTACTTGAAAACAATTACTGCTATACGAGATGAGGCACAGTAGTTCCATTATGTTAAGGGTGTCATGTCAAACAATTCTAGGATAAGCAGGAGGAGAAGGCATAGGAGAGGGGGTTCCTACGCCTCCATAAGCCCCCTCCTTCCTTCGTGGGTCTGTAACATTGTAAATTTTACCCTGAAAGGCACTAATTAGATCCATGAAATGAATTACTGTTGAGTCAAATCCAACTCACTGTGGCCCTACAGGACATCATAGAACTGCCCCAAAGGATTCCCAAGGCTGTACATCTTTGTGGCAGCAGCCTGCCATACTTCCTCTGGGCAGCAGCTAATGGGTTCAGTGATGAGCCAAGTACTTTAACCACTGTACCAGCAGGGATCCTGAAAGTCATAGCATCTAATTCTTTGACACTTGCAACTGGCCTGTTAAAAATGGTTGTAGGTTCTTTCCATACCATTAAAGCTATCAAAACATCTTTCCTGCATTAACTATAAAAGAAAACAATGCGGATTACTTTCTGTAGTAGTTGAAGGAACCCTCACATTAGTGTATTGTATTTGTGCTTTACTATCACGTAGGAAGACAAGGGCCCCTAAAGTATTTGCTATGAGGTGTGTGTTAGGGATGAGGGAGATGATGTGAAGTGTGGAGTTTTTGTCACTGTTTTTAGAGACGCTCCTACTACTCCGATTTCCAGGTTCACCCGATCCTCCTCCATCTTGTTGTCTGCAGGGTTTCCCTCCTGGAATGTTCACTTCTTACCTGTGCCAGGACGGTAACCTCTTCCCTAGTCCTGAACACTATACTCCTGCCAGCCTCCCACCCCTAAGGAGAGTATCCCTCGACTGCTACTCCCTATATCCAGACAAAAAACTGACCAGCGAGGTCCCGTCCACTCTTTCTCCAAATCTAACCCACACTACTTCATGCATGGCTACCCTCCTTTTGAGCAATAGTCTTGAACTCCAGTCTCCAGCCAAAGGGATCTTTTGAAAGCGTGAATTAGCTGCGATCGCTCTACAGCTTAACATTCTCTGAGAGTTTCTCACCGCAGCTGAAATATGTGTGGCCTGCAGGGCCGGGCGAGATTTGGCTCTGGCCCACACTCTGACCTCATTGCCCCTCACTCTGCCCGTCATCGCCACCCTGCAGGCACCCTTCCTTCTGTGCCCGGACTGCACCAAGAACATTCCCAGGTTAGGGGCTCTGCACTGGCCGTTCCATCAGCGTGAACGCTCCCCCGACAGGCACGCAGGTGGTCACCTCCTTTTCACTCCATCTGTGTCTCACTTCAAATCTCTAACAAACGGGCCACCGGGAGCAAACAAAGACTTCCTCTGGATCACACTGCCCCGTTTCCCTTCCTTTATGCCACATAGCGACGGTCATGAGGGTTGTGAGTGGCCATTTAGTCAATCCTGGCATTTAGCCCCCTCATATGCGCTGGTATACTTTGTGCTATCTTTAAAAAGTACTTCTAAGTTTTAAAAGCATTAATTTATAAATTTGGTAAAATAATATGAACAGATCAGGAAAATGTATCTGAGGAAACAACGGATTGGGGATAAACGTACTATCTTAAAAAGGAGCAGATGAATAAAGGCATTAGTTAAAAATGTAAGGTTTTCTTGCCATATTCTATTTCACTAATTTCTACATCCGGGCAGTACATGTAGGACACGTAATCCTACTTTCTGGGTTTTAATTTACTGTAAATCACAAATGTGTGATTTGTTTACTCTTTGACACATGGACCCAGAAGTGATTACTTGCTGTGCCACACTATACAGTAACTCAAATTAAGGCTCCCTGGTGGCACATGGTTAGCACTTTGTCCCTGTGTGAAAGGCGGGTAGTTCAAAACCACCAAGCACTTCATGAGAGAACGATGTAGGAAGAAGCCTGTTTCCATACAGATGGAAACCGATGGGACATTCTTTCTCTTCAGCCCATAGGGTCTCATGAGTCAAAATAGATGCAACAGAAGTGGATTCCTTTGCTTGCTTTGGTGGTTCAATGGTTAAGCACCAGGCTGCTAACCCCAAAGTAGGCAATTTGGACACCACTGGTTCCTAGGCACCCAGATCTGGTGATTTCCTCCTATAAAGATCATGGCCCCGGACACTCCCGGGGCAGTTCTACCCTGTCATGCAGTGTCAACCAGCCACTGTCACCTCCATGGCACACAACGACCACCCTAGGGTGGGGTTGCTGAGTGAGCTGTCCCTGTAGCGGTCCCAGAGGACCCCACCATTGTCTTATAGACAAACTATGGTTAATCTGTGGATTTTCTAACTGGAAATCTGAGCTAGACTGTACCCAAGTGGTTCCCAGAGGCCACAATTGCTCCGCTAAACATTCCCACTTGCTTTAGATCCTTGGTTCTCAGCCTTGCCACACCCTGGACTCCCTGGGGAGCCTTACATTATACCAATGGCTGAATTCTACCCCTGAGATTTTGATTTAATTGGTGTGGGATGCGACTTGGGCATGTGGATTTTCAGTAGCTCCCGAGGTGATTCTAATGTGCAGTTCAGGTAGAAAATGAATGCTTTAGCCCAACCCTAAATCCAGTGCTGTCAGGGTTCGTTTCAACTGATAACAACCCCGATTGAAAACAAACAAACATAACTACCATCGAGTCAGTTCCATCCCCATCGGGCAGGACAGAACCGCTCATTTTGGTCATCAAGGCTGTAAATCTTTATGAGAGCAGAAAGCCTCGTCTTTCGGGGGAGGAATAGCCAGTGTGTAACCACGACACCACGATTACTTTAGTAAAATTACAGTTCTGAAGTAGCAGCGAAAATAATTTTATGTCTGGGGGTCACCACAACACGAGGAACTGTATTAGAGGGTGGCAGCATGAGGAAGGTTGAGAACCACTGCCTTTAGGGTCATGTAAATTCTTCTCCTTTTTGCTGCAAGA
>NW_022111377.1:12591378-12623950 GCF_000313985.2 Echinops telfairi | reverse complement strand
CTTAAGGGGAGAGAAAATGTTTTGAGAATGATGAGGGCAATGAATGTACAAATGTGCTTTACACAATTGATGTATGTATGGATTGTGCTAAGAGTTGTATGAGCCCCTAATAAAATGATTTTTTTAAAGCAAGAAAAATTATGCCTTTCCCTCTTTGACTTAATATGAAAAAGCATAAATAAAAATGTTAAGCGTTCCCAGAGCCAGAGTAGCAAACTGCCACATTCATGAGAAAAAAAGAGGACATTTTAAAACAAAGCTTGCTTCAAGTGAGCAGTGCTTACGAAGCATCAAATTGGACCTTAATTTCATGCAGGCATAGGCAGCTGTAGTGTCAATGCCTGCTGAAGGAGGTATTGCGTGTCTCCTTCCATCTGTTCCTTTGCTTTTGACTAAAACACCATAACTCTTCTGTGTTTTACTTTTCCTGCAAAAATTGGCAAGAAAGAGCAGAGTGGAGCCGACACCAAATCGTACTTTGGATAACTGAGATTGAGTAGATTGGGACATGATCTTGAATTTGAAGCTTAGTGTCCTCTGCAGGAAGCTATGCTACATTCACTATGTTATTTGGATTTCTACATTTGAAACACGGTAGCATTCATCCTAACCATATTGCATTTATTCCTAAACAGTCACTTTTGTCCTCTCTGCTTTATTATTATTATTATTATTACTTTTTCTTTTTGAGTTAGTACATTGACTCTGATGACGTGTAGGTGCTCTTATCAGCCTGCCATGCCATGTTCCTATCATTTTCATTTATCTTAAAAACTGAAGACTAAAGGGTGAGGCTAGTGTAAGAGTTAGGACAGAAAGACTCATCGGCAAGAAAAACTATGATTGGATCGTTCATCTTCCGCTTCACCAAGGTGTGATCTTGAGCAAATGTCTTTACAACAATTGGTCCTGGCTTTTGCAACTGAAAAAGGGGGACACTCAAGACTGGCCCTATAATTTGAGAGGCCCCAGAAAGGGGTGTTGCAAGGTGCCAGGGAGTCATCGGTGGTGAAGTAAAATAACTCGGTATGGCTCTTCTCACCATAAGATTTTTAACTCCCATGAAATAATTTGACTGGATCATAGAAACAGGGTATGTGAAACACAAATAGGGAAACTGGTCAGTTTTGCCATTCTACTGAGTATCTAATTGAACCATTTCATAAACAAGAAGTGAGAAATCCCTTGATCATTAAGAAAGAAAAGCCACCAGCAGAGTACATGCCAGATCCCCTCTTGAAGTGTCAGACGCATCCACCTCAGCACCAAGACAATGCGACCGAGCAGGGAAGTAACACGGAAGGGCCATGTGGCTGAGATATGGAGAGCCAGAGGACACGTGCCCCCCAGCATGGCTGCGAAGAGGCATTACAAACAAAAACATTGAATCCATAACATTTTGTAACCCGTCGGCTTCCCCAATAAAACCCATCATTGTTAAGTCTTGTCTGTGAGCTCAGTGTGGCTTGTTGGAACAAATTACCAAACCCCACTACCGAAGTAGACCCCTGGAGGAGAGATAGTTGGTGGTGAATCAATCGGATAAAGGATGGCGGGTAGACACATGTTTGACCTCTGCCTCGTGAACCAAATCTGGTCACACGTGAAGTTGTATTTTCCTTCTCCCTTGTGCAGCCAGACGAAGTCAGATGTGGCCCCCACCAAGGAATTTCTTCTTGACCTTGTGCACAAACAGAACAAATGATTGCCTCGTCTTAAACCAGCGTCACAGTCATTGCTACACTCATGTCCACTGTGTCAGTGCATCTTGTTAAAGGTCCTCCTCACTGACCCCCTACTTTTCTGAGAATGTCCTTTTTGAGGAACCCATCCCTCCTGAGAAACATGTCCAAACCGGCTAGACCAGCGCATGTACGTGGGTACAGAAAAGAGCTGGAAGAACAGGGAATCCAGGACAGATCAACCCCTCAGGACCAATAATGAGAGTACAACCTGAGATGAAGGTTCACCGTCTTTGCTTCTAAGAATCATTCTGGCTGTACCTCCAACACAGATTGGTTTGTTCTTTGGGCAGGAGGCAATGGTATGTTCAATATTCTTGCCAACGTCATAACACAACTGCATTAATTCTTTTAAATTCTTCCTTGTTTATGATCCAGCGTTCACATTCATATGGGGTAGATGAAAATAGCTCAGGTTAGGCATATCTTACTTCTCAAGGTGACATCTCTGCATATTAAATGGGTGTTTTGCAGCAGATATGCCCAGTGCAATACAGTGATAGCATATTATTAAACAAATCCAACAGGACCCTTCTAAGCATGGAACTGATGGTGACTACACTGGTCAAACACGGGTAAAGCCAGTTCTTGAGGAGCTCTGGTGGTACTGTGGCCTAGGCCTTGGCTTGCTAGCTGAAGGGGTGGTGGTTCAATCCCACCTGATTCTGTAAAGAGTTCCAATCTTGGAAACTATAAAGTGGAATCAACTCTATGGCAGTGAATTGGTTAGTTAGTTAGCTAGTTAGTTAGTTAGTTTTTGAGGCACTAATCATGTTTTAGAGGCACTAAGTATGCATCTTTCCTAGGTCTATATAAGGAATAAATAAAGAACATAAGTAATATGCTAAGCACAGTGTTTACCATACACAAGTTCCCAAAATCTACCTTACTGGCTCCCCATGGCTTACTTGGCTCTTGTTGATTATTCATTAACCACTACCATCCATTCATTCAGTTAATATTTATGATGTGGCAGTGTCAGAAATTTTTCTATATTCTGGGAATGACCTCCATCTCTCTATCCCTGGCAAATTTTATTTTTTAATTATTATTTACTCATTTTCTTTCCTTTTACTTTTCTCTTGATGTTACTCAGTACAACGTGAACTATTTCCCCAATATTGCACATTAATCTTGTAATTACAAATAAAAGAGAAGGAGAGAAAACAAACCACAGCTTTTTATCTTTGTAAGGACAGTCCAGTGACTTCATATTCAACTGAGACTATTTCAAATGGGATTCCTCAAGGTTGATTGGTACCCAGATTGGGATGCAAACTCACTGCCATTAATTTGATTATAACTCTTAGTAACCCCATAGAACAGAACAGAACTGCCCTTGTGGGTTCCCAATATTATAAAGTTTTATGAGAACAGAAGCCTTATCATTCTCCTCTAGAGTGACTGGTGGTTTTGAACTACTGACCTTGTGGTTAGAAGTTTAACACATAAACCACTATGCCACCAGGGCTCCTGCAAATTGGAACACAAATCATAAATCTCTCACAACTTGATTTCATCTCAAGCTTAATGTCAAATCAATCAATGTAAGTAAGCAAAGATGAAAGAAAATAGAAAAAACAATTACAAAAGCTGAAGGAATGCCACTACTTTGTGATTCTGTTTTCTTTGTTAGCATTAATTGTTGTTTTTTCTTTTCAGATTATCTGAGGAAGCAATTGTTATTTCTAGTAGTTCTAGCTTCATTTTAAATAAAGAACCCCAACCACATTATAATACAACCAAAATGAACACGTTATACTAGATTCACTTGGCATGGTTTTCTCCCTCCAAGCACCAGGACACACTAGCCCCTTAATCATTCATTCGCCTTTGTTCCAGTCTTAAGATACAACTGAAGCACCTCTGTCTTTCCAAAGCTTTCGGTGACAACTGCCTTCTCGTTATTGTCCACTGCATATGCCTTTGTCCGAGAACCAATTCCTCCACATCTGCAAATATCGTTCTCATAAGACTTTGTCCAATAGAAGTATGTAAGTCCTCATGACAGACACTGGGTCATGTCATCTTCTCCTTCTTGGAATCTAACACATGGATGAAGCCTAATAGACACATGAAGGATGGATGGATGAGCACGGCTGATTAATTTTGTGTGGCTGCTTTGACAATTCATCGTGTACTTTAAGTTCACAAATGTAGTCATTATTGCTTACATTATCATCCACTTTGAAATAATGAATTGCAACCTGGCAAATCCAGCTAGACCAGAGCATGTACATGGGTATGGATAAGAGGTGGAAAAACAGGGAATCCAGGACAGATAAACCCTTCAGGATCAATAATGAGAGTAGCTATACCAGGAGGGGAAGGGGAAGGTGGGGGGAGAAAGGGGGAACCGCTCACAATGATCTACATATAATTCCCTCCCTGGGGGACAGACGACAGAAGAGTGCGTGAAGGGAGTCATCGGTCAGTGTAAGATATGGAAAAATAATAATAATTTGTAAATTATCAAGGGTTCATGAGGGAGGGATGGGGAAAATGAAGAGTTGATACAAAGGGCTCAGGCAGAAAGAAAATGTTTTGAGCATGATGATGGCAACAAATGTACAAGTGTGTTTGACACAATGGATGGATGGATGTGATAAGAGTTTTATAAGCCCCCAACAAAATGATTTATTAAAAAAAATGAATGAATGTGCTACTGCTGGGTGAGGTCCAATTGGTACCAAATCAACAGAGTAGAAGTGCCCATTAGCGTTTCCTTGGCTGCCATCTTTACTGCCACCAGGTCTTTCTCCTGCGGAGCTGCTTGATAAATTTAACTCATCAACCTTGTAGTGAGCAATGAACTTCAAATGCCACTGCATTTTCTTTAGCAGAAACAAAACCGTGTGCTTAGAGATACTTCATAACCATTAGATGACTATTTCTAATCTATTTGATGTCATTTAATGTAACTTCTCATTTTTTTAGTTTTAGGATCCCTGGTGGTGTAGTGGTTATGCGTTAGGCTGTTACTTAATGGTTAGCAGTTCAAAACCACCAGCTACTCTGAGGTAGAAAGATGAGGCTGTCTATTCCCATAGAGTCTCACAAACCCATAGGGGCAGTTCCACCCTGCCCTAGAGTTCCATCCTATCCATGAGTCAGAAATGACCCAATGGCAGTGAGTTTTTTTGTTTGTTTTTAATTAACTAAGTTTTGGATGGTTTAAGGTAACTGTGGAATTAAGTATACACATATACACACATATATGATGTTTAGGACAAAAAGTATTATTCTATATACTCTTAAAAATATAGGAAAGAAATCCTCATTGACTGAGTTGTAAAACAATGAAGAATCTTAACAAGCAACAAATCCTAACCATAAACTCTCAGCTCACTGCCTATTTATTATAGGATCTGAGGTTCATCCACAACAGTTGAGACACATTTTCCTTAGTGCTATTCCGGTATTCCTGCCATTAGCTATGCTCTTTTGTAAGTCCCTGCTTATTACTCACCAGAGACATTAGCATCCTAAAAAAATTCCTCACTGTTGGCAGACTTAGACTTATCAACCCAAAAAACAGACAAGCACACAAAACAAAGCAATTGTTGTCAAGTAGATTCCTATGTATGGCAACCTCATGTGTCCCCCTAAAACTCAAGAAGAGTGGGCAGAGAACACAAGGCGCTTCATGAGCAGAGAACATGAAGAAAAGTCATAGCTCCTGTAATTGCCACATATTTAAACAGCTGAGATGACTATAACACACACACACACAGCCTTTTGAATCACTAATTATTGGATCAAGGCACTCCTCATAGCTAGCAGAAAAATTAATTAAGTCCTCAAGGTACTGTGGTATTCTTGAGTGCATCCAAAGAACCAAAACATATGTGGATAAAATGCCTTCTCCAAATCTCATCACACGCACCTTACTTAAAATACAAGTTGACCTAGTCAGTGAGTGCCTTTGGTGGGGAGGGGGTTGTAAAGAATATGCAGAAGCTCAATACCAACTTCTCACATACCTGAGAAACTGACTTAACTTGTACAGATTAAGCAGAATTTCTTGATTTACCTATGAAGGACCATTCTGCTTTCCAATTCCCTCTGTTCCCAAGAGACAAATTTCCTTCTGACTTGTTCTTTAGCTATACTTCAGTTTGTGGTGCGTGGAGTGAAGAGTTTACTAATAAACTCCTTGTAAGAAAAAAAAAGAGCTTTCTGTTCCCCTTCAGCGTTGTCAACAGTAGTTCTAACTGCAAATCAAGTAAATTGAGATGTGGTTTTTTTGAGGGAAGCACTTTGTGTTTTGGCTAAGACTTCTCTAACTGGATGGCTTTTGAAGGTTTTCAAAAATTTGCCAGAAATCATAGAAGGGCTGTTTGACACTGAACTGAAGTACACTTGGCTTATAAATAATCACTGAAAGAGCAAATAAATGAATAGATAAATGTCAATGCTATGAAGTACTACATTCCTTTTAAATACTTTATGTGCCTTAATTTATTCAACCCAAGACTAACTTTATGGTAGACACACATCTATCCCCATTTTACAGCTGAAAAAAAATCTGTGCATGAAAGATCATGTAATTTGCCGAAGAGCCCAGTTGTTAAGTAACAAGGGCTGGGATACTGTTGTAGCAGTCAGGCTTCAGGGTTTGTGCTCTCAATCATATTCTAATGCCTTTTGTGGGTGTGGCAGTTACATAATCTTCTGTCAACTTGAGCGAAGGGGTGGAGTCTAGCCTGTCAATCAGGTCCTAGCCAATGAGGTCTCTGTGTGGGCATGGCCTTCTCCTGAGGATTCTGGGAACTCCGGTCTTCCTCCCTGGAGGCAGGACACATTTCTCTCTGCTTCACATTCTGTTGACAAGCCACATGAAGTTATGCTGATGGCAGCCAGAACCCTGAAGCTGGGGGAGCCACATGGAGAGCAGCATCAGCACTGAGATGCTTCCACAAGACTTTTCACCCACTGGCCTGTGGTATTCCTGCTTTTGGCATCACTGCATGTACTGCATGAGTATGTAGGAGAATTTATGCACTAATATAGGGCTTATGGGCTAATATCAAACTTAGGCCTGGATGTTTTCTTAATATATGAGTACCCTTGGATATAAAACTCTCTTACACACATATGAGTGTCTCTGTTTTGTTTCTCTAGTTCACCCAGACTAACACAGTGGTCATGTCCTTTTTGGGTTCTAAATAAGATATGTTCTAAAGACTAGTTATTTTATATGTTACCAGGCCAACATTTGTTTATTGTATGTTTAATTATTTAATCGAACAAAAACAGCAAAACATTTACTTCGTATATATAATGACAAACCATATGAACCCAACAATAATAATAAAGCCCCCACTCTCACTGAAGATAAATAAGACAAACTCTGTATGTTCAAGACTCCAGACTGGCAGGGAAATTGAAGAGTACACAAGAGCTGGGTATAAAAGAGCCAGTAGCATGTTCCATGAGATTCTAATAGGAAAATCTGAATTCTGATGCAAGAGAAATTAATTTGCAGAGAAACCGATAGGTTCTTGGAAGCCAGAGCATACTAAAAAAGACCAGGGGCCAGATGTTGGGAATGACACTTAGTGAGATGGTGGCCGTGGAAGAGACTGAGGAGAATTGTGGGTGAAGACAGCATCTGGCCCCGCCTACCTTTGTGACCTAATGTGTTGCCACTCTCTACCACTAGCCACCCACTCCAACTATCATTCTTTCCAGGAACTTTGCAACTGCTTCTGCCTGGAAAACTCAGCTTCATACATCCTCATGTGGGTCCTTGTCATTCGGGTATCAGCTCAGAGGTCAACTCTTCAAAAGCAGCAGTCTTTCTCCTCAATCTGTTGTACCTACCTGCTATCTTATTCCATTAATAAAAAAAGAGATTCCTTCAGAGAGCAAAAACTTCTTTATTCACGGCTGATTTCCCAAGGCCCAGGAAAATGGCTGGCACACAGAACTCAATAAATCTTTGTTGCATAAATAATAAATGAGTGAATGTTTGGTGGAAGGTAGGAAATTTACAAGGAAGAATGGATGGTCATTATGGTAATTACAAGTTACAAAACATTTGGCAGCCTGAAGAAGAGGTCACTCAACTGAAGGAAAAGGGGGTTCTCGGAGACCTTTTAGAGGAGCAGTTATAGTAAAGCATGTCAAAAATATGGTGGGAAGCAAAAAGCAAGTGCTGTGGGCTTAAAGTGCATGGGACAAAAAGATGTGCTTTCTCTCACTCTCACTAGGTGGAGGACGTGACAAAGAAGACAGTGGCATTTATTCCTGTACAGAGAATTCACCTTTTCTGTCCTCATTAGACTAAGCAAGGGTTGGCTTCATTCGTGGGCAGGATGATAAAAAGCACGCTACGTATGAAATAAGTTCACAGGGCATTCTTGGACCTGGTGTATCCTTAGATTCTACATAATTCCAGTAAGGAAAAGGACGAGTCATTGACCTTTTGTTTATTTTCACAGGACCTTGATGCAGGCTTTGAAAATTTCCATTCATCAATATGGATTTTTAGCTTTCCAAATTTGAGGTAACATAAACACGCTGGGACCAAAGTGAACTTTCCTTGGGCTTACCAGGCCATCCTCACGTTATTGAGATCAATTAGTCAGTTAACCAATAGTTATTAAGAATGTAATAAGTTAACAGCTCCAGTGTTAGGTAGTAACCAGGGGATTTCTTTAAAATATGAGGTAATTAGTTTATTGTGCCAATCTGGCCAATAAACCCATGGGATTAATTTAAGGGAGGAGAGATAAATGGCTTGGCAAGCCTCGCCTTTTTTGTCTCTTGCTCTTTGATCATCAGACCAGTGTGAGGCTGCCTTGCTTGTCCTTTGCCTCAATTTGAAAGCTACACCGAACCTGTGGACTGTACTGCTGTAATTTGAGGTTCCTTCAAGACCTGCTTCACCACACCGCTGGAATTTACATCTGTTTGCTGCCTGTGCCCAGATAGCCTGAACTGCTTTACAGAGGACTACCTGGAGGCCCTCAAGACTTGAAGGACTGCCAGTGTCTCACAACTGTCTCACGGTAGTGAGTTGCACAGGGCCATTTGTACTGCTTTTTAATTTAATTAACTGTTTATTTCTTATGTTATCTATCTATCTGTATAAATGTATATAAAATTATTAGCATTCTGGCTTTGTTTCTCTAGAGAACCCTGTCTAACACAATATATTTTGGAGATAGTTGTTTCAAGTACCTACTAACCCTCTAGAAAATTTACAAGTAAGTGAAAAAAATCTCAGTGGTATGTTGCTGCTGGTCTAACGTATTGTTAACATTCTGGAAAATTATGAGAGTCCGTTGTCAAACATAGCTATTACTAAATGTTAATTTAGAACTTTTCATTCTGTTAAATAAAATATGTTAAAAATAAAAACAACTACTCCAAGATAATAATTTCCTGATTATTTTACTATACTTTTTATCCACACTCTAGAGGTTATTTATGCCCACTGAAATTTCTTGTATAGGCTTACATTAATGAGCATACCTGCCCAGTTTTACTTTCAATGAAGTCAGACCATAGGTTGAAGTGGTTGCAGTTATACAATGGAAACTGGCAGGTGCTATAATTCAGAACTTTTTTGTTTTTGATAGCTGAATGCTAAACATTTACTAGTACACTACTGTTCAAAACTATGGATTAGAAACTACTTGATGCATGTCTTTAGCTAGTTTGCTGGGTTAGTTTTTGTATATATTTTTCCTGTGGGGTTTTCTTTTTAAAAAAAACCTTCTTTGGATTTTCATTTGGTTTTTTTTCCGGGTTTTTAATTTGTTAGGTTTTTGTTTTTTGGTTTTTTTTTTTTTTTTTGTGGGGGTGCTTTATTCTCTTGGTACACATTTTAAGGGTTTCCAGGATGCTGTAACTTTGTTTTGGGGGACTGTATTGGAATTTCTATTGTATTAAGTAAATAGAACTCTCACTAGAGCTTGAAATGTTTTCTTTCTTTTTTCCTGTTATTACTTTGTACTTTTTTTTTTTGCTTTTTGTAGTGGATTTACACTTATATACCTATTGCCATGAAGTAGATGCAACTCAGAGAGACCCTGCCAAGGATGCGAATCTTTATTGCAGCAGATGGTCTCCACCTTCTCCCAAGGGTGGCTGGTGGGTTTAAATCCCTCACGTGTGGTTTGATTACCCGTCAGCACCCCCAGCGCTTCTATATGTGCATACAGAAATGTTTTAACATAGGACCATGTGATGTCTCCTTCTGTTGTGCTCAGGGTCACTATGGGCAGGAAGGAACCAACTCGACACCTACCAGCAATGGAATGAACTTGACAGGTAACAGAAAGTGAATGTGATACAAGAGTTTGGTTACTCTGATGAATGTTTAGAGTGGCTTGATTTTTTTTACCCCCTCCAGAATCTGGGAAGATAAATTCTGACATTTCAATTGTCTGAGGATGTTTCCTCTGAAGTGTCTGATCGCGACACAAGGGTGTCCCCACACCGGTGTAAGTAACGTGTCAGACTTGAACTAGGTGGAGAACAAACAAACACATAAATAAAATTCCTTGCTGTTTATCGCTAGAACAATGGAAGCATTACATATCTTCATTTGGCGATTTAGGGTCATGCTTTCGTGGGCATAATAATGTCTTTAATGCTGCCATTCTACTTCCCAGATAATTCATAGTGCCTGTATTCTTAAAAGCTTGCCAAGCAGCCATCCAAATCACAACCATTGTCTCTACATTCCCAGAGCAACAGAGAAAGAAGGAGAGTCAAGACCGGCTAAAGATAAGCAACGTGTGGATGAGTGCCCTCATAAATGACCATTTCCTTTGTCATGAGAACCGAGGAACGGGATAGTGCCAGCTGACCAGGACTGCACAGTTAATCAAAGATTCTACAGAAGAATCCTGATCAAAAGGCAGAAAATGAACAAAAGAATGTTCAATTCTCATAGACTACACTTTCTGCACCTGCAGAGGTGGATGAACCCCTGAACCTCTGCCCTGAGATATTCTTGAAAACTTAAGCTAAAAATATTCCCTAAATAATAGTTCTTAACTAGTAGAGAACATATGCCTTGAGCAATGTATTTTATCAATATTAATCTACAAAGGATCAGATTGATAACAACAACTACAAGGATTAGGTAGGAAACAGTGATAGTGAGTTTAAGTTAAGAGGGCAAAGGGGGTGGAGACAATTCGGATAAAGGTGAGACTGAATATACAACTTGAAGATTCAAATTAATGTCACTGAAATGTGAATGTAGGAATTATTGAATTGTATCTTGTGCATACTTCCTCTCAAGAGCAACTATATATATATATAAATGCATATATATGGTTACAAGGTAAATGTATTTAAAGAGTCCTGTAACTTCATTATGGCCCGCCAAGCCCTGGGGACCACATGCCTGCTTGGAGCAGTCAATGCACAGAGAGGACTGTAGGGCCGGCCCCACCACAAGACACTGTGTTCCCTCACTGACCCATAGCACTACGGGAGACAGCGCTGGAGACACCGTGTGGAGTGTGTCCCTGGTCTGCCCCATGCACAGCGGGGTGAGAGGTGAAGGAAGTGCAGCAGGGCAGCAAGGGGAGCAAAGTAACCAGGTCCCCCTCGGGGGATAGGGCTTGGCACCTCATGAGACCCAATTTGAAAACACTCAGAAGGGTCAGCAGGCAGACCTGGAACTGTCTATCATGTTTGTTGTTGTTGTTTGTTTTTCTTTCGTCCTATGTCTATCTATATAAGATAGGCAGGAACAAACAATCCCAAGGAGAATACAATGGGACTGGTGGTTCGGGGGGGGGGCATGGGAGAGGATGGGGCAGGATGGGGAGTGGGGAGTCATAAGAGGTCTAAAAATGATGGTGAGGAGGCCTGGTGGGGTTTGATCAAGTGCAATGCAGCTGAGAGGAATCACTGAGAGCTGAATGGGAGGTGAGCATGATAGTGGGACAGGAGGAAGGTGAAAGCAAATAGAGGAAAGAGGTAGAAAGCAAAAGCTATTTATAGAGGTATAGATAGCTACAGGCATGTATATATGTAAATATATAAATTTATTATGAAAGGAATAGAGGCCAATGTACATATATTTATATGTTAAGTATTAAGATAGCAGACGAACTTTGGGCCTCTACTCAAGACCTCCCTAAACATAAGAACACTTTGTTCTAATAACCTGGCACTCTGTGATACTCACCTTCTGGAAAACAAAATGGGCTAAGCAAATGTGAAGAAAGAGGATGGTGCCCAGCTATTTAAAGATATAGCATCTGGGGTCTTAAAGGTTTTAAGTTAAACAAGCAGCCATGTAGCAAGAACAAATAAACCCACATGGAAGAAGCACACCAGCCTGTGTGATCATGAGGTGTTGATGGGAGCAGGTATCAGGTATCAAAAGATCCCAAATGAATAATATCAATGTGAATGAGGGGGGGTTGGAGTGGAGACCAAAAGCCCATCTGTTGATGAGTAGGCATCCCTGCACAAAAGGGTTACAAGGAAGGGACGATTCAACCAGGGTGCAGTATTGCACCAACGAAAGACACATTCCTCTAGTTCCTGAATGCTTCCACCCCTCCCACCCAACTAAATCCTGTTAGACCAAAGTACACACATTGGTACAGATAAGAGCTCTTGACCCATGTAATTCAGGACAGATAAAACCCTCAGGAACAGCAGTGGGAGTAGTGATGTCAGGAGAGTATGGGAAGAGTTGGGAGGGGAACCCATTACACGGTTGGATATATAGCCCACTCCCCAGGGTGAGGAATAACAGAAGTGTGGATGAAAACGGACAGTGTAAGACATGAAATGACAGCAATAATATATAACTGATCAAGGATTCGTGAGAGCAGGAGGGTGAGGAGGGAGGGGGGAAAGGGAAGCTGATACCAAGGGCTCATGTAGAAAAAAAATGTTTGGAAAGGTTGATGGCAACTTACATACAAGTGTGCTTAATACAATTGAATGATAGATTGTCATAAGATTTGGAAGAGTTCCCCTATAAAATGATTGATTAAAAAAGAAAATAACCCAGAAGAAGACAAAGCAAATGCAAAAAACAAACCAGAGGGCTGTATTGTTGAGTATATATGTAGTCTCCTTACTCAAATGGAGTCCTACAAGCATTGTGGGTTAGACATTGGGCATTCCCTCTCTGCCACCCAGTCAATTCCGACTCTTAGCAAGCCTACAGGACAAGGTAAAACTGATGCTGTGAGTCTCCAAGGAGTAGAAAGCCTCGTCTCTGAGGTACTGGGCTACTTACTGACTGCAGAGCCCATGATTCAAACCCATTGGCTGCTCCCTAGGAGAAAGATCGGGTTGTCTGCTCCTGGACAGACTTATAGTACTGGAAACACTATCTAGGGTCATTATGAGTCAGAGCTAACTGGATGGCAATGAGTTTTATTGCTTGTTTTGGTTTGATTTTATCCAAAATGAATTTAACTAGAATTTAACAACAACAAAAATTCCTTGGAGTTTTCCAATCCTTTTTGATAGGTTGATTAATGAAGTGGTTCTTTTCCCCCCTAATTCCTATTTTTTTACAATGTCACCTTATAATTTTACAAAAAATCTTTTCTATAAAGTTGACCGAGTCTATTAACTACCATATTGAGAGATGCAGAATTTCCATATGATAAATTTCAACATATACTTATGTGTAATCATTCAGAAAATATTTATTGATTATGAAAAGCTATTTACACTCTGAAGTTATTATCTAGTCCAGTGGTATTTTACATTTCACATTAAAGTATTTACTGGTTGTCCCAAAGTATCCAGGAGATTCATTTTATTAAAAACATATAGTTTTCTTTTAAAAAAAATCATTTTATTTAAAAAACATACAGCTTTCTAATGGAAAGAAATTAATTCTGTCATGAGCAGATGACCTATAAGCTATTGCACTCATTATTTTCGTACTACCCACAAATAGAAAATGTTCTTTGAAAGCGATGAAATAGAAACAGATACTCTTTCTGCATTAGTACAGAACAGACCCCATTCCTCAATGAAGTGCATCTGTAATTCTCTTAACCACAAATAAACCTGAGAAGGAAAAGTCATGTTCACCAGGAAGAGTTAGATCTAATGAGCCAGATGAAGTATTCCCCCCTAATAGGTTGATTAGTCTTTACATAAATATTTGAATTTAAATTCAATTTTAAAATGACCTTTAACTCTGACCCTGAAAGTAAAGGAAAGTGTTAGCCTAGTCAGTGCTGTTTTCAGGGTAAAAGATGAAGTCCTCCAAAGACAAGAAGTCAGCTTAGATAAACAAAAAAGAAATCGTCTCTCTCTCTCTGTAATGCAAAAACTACTATAAAGCCATGGTTTCTAAGAAGGGGTAATTTTACCCTACTTAGGGAAATATGCCAAGGTCTGGGGACAGTTTTGTTTATCACAATTGGCATTTAGTGGCTAGAAGCCAGGGATCCTGCTAAAAAGCGCACAATGCATACATACAGCAGCCCTAAGCAACCCAATATCAATAAATCTTCTAAATAATCAAAAAACAAATTCATTGCTATCGAGTCAATGTGGACTCATAGCAACCCTATAGGTCTCTACAGGAACCTATGGAGTAGAACTGCCCCTGTGAGTTTCTGAGACTAAATCTTTAAGGGAGCAGAAAACACTATCGTTCTCCTGAGGAGCAGTAGATGGTTTCTAACTTGCGCTTTACAGTTAGCAGCCCAGCACATATCCTGTATGCCACCAGAGCGCCTTACAAAGACTAGATGAATAAACCACAGTGCAAAGCAGATAACAGAGACTCAAAAGAAAAGACCTATAATCTAAACATATGCTTAGAATTTCTCCTTCATTTACATCTGAATCATTTTTTAGGGACACTTCTCAGCTCAGGCAGTCAAAATAAACTATAATAGTCACTGGATCTTTACTATGTGCTCAGCATTGGGCTCCGCAGTTCACTTGTATTATTCCAATTCAATCTGACTGCCATCATATGATCTTGGTGCTATTATTGGTACAGAAAAACGATCATTTATTACATCACGTAACCTTAGAGGCCAGCAGTCACTTGTTCTGCCTCTTGGTCAGTTACTGTCAGTAGTGTGACCTTCGAAATTATGACAAAAGAGTGCAAATTCTGTAAACTATCCAGAACTCAAGAGGTATCAATTGAATAACTCCCAGAATCGTGTAACCACAGCTTTAGAAAAGACATAAGTATGAGGCAGGATGTAAAAAATGTATTTAGACTGACAATGCACAGGCAGATGCAAAGTTTAAAAAGCAAAGAAGGTTAAAATCCAAGCAGGATGCACACAGGCCATAGGCCCAAAATTAGAGCAAAGACAAGTTGACAACTAAGCTCTCTCCTGCCATCCACACATATATACGAAGGACATTGATAAATGGACCTTGAGGGAGATAAGCATGTGTCCCCAGAGTGGCTAGCAAGGATTCACTCAACCAGCATAGCAGAAGGAGAGGGGATGATATAAATGATTCATTTGGTGTGTAAGACCAGAATGTTTCAATGACTAAACAAACAGTATCAATAGTTTTATGTAAATGAGCTTGTGCATATTTTACATGTTATGTGTTTCTATTATTTAAGAGAACTGTCCCACAAAAACAGATCAACCTTTGAATCCTACTTAGAAGTTTGATGTTTTAGATGGCCTTTCAGAAACAGTAACAGGAGGAATGGTTCCCTGAGGGTACGGAAAGAGGCTGCGGAGGGAAGCTGACAGCACTGAGGACGGCAGAGCCCCACTCTAGGGGAGTGGACAACAGAAGTGTATGTGAATGGACATACTGGAGGGTGTAAGATGTGGCAGAAAAATAATAAGGGCTCCTGGGGGGGTTGGGGGAGAGGGTATAAAGGGGAGCTGATATCAAGGAGTTCAAGAAGAAAGAAAATATTTTGAAACTGACTGTGGTAGCAAGTGCACAAGACTGCTTGATGTGACTGAACTATGGAATGTTATGGTATGTGTAAGCGTTCCCCCCCCAAATGATTTTAAAATAAAATGAAAATATAGCATGATGTTTTTAACCTGAAAGGTTATTACGTTCAAATACTACCTTGACCATTTAGGACACTGTCTCTTTCATCACATTTTATAATGTTTATTTCTTAAGGTATACTTATATAGGAAGCTTTATCCATGGGACAGTTTACATGCTCAAAAAGGACAAGAAATGAGTTCAATACAGACATGCCTTTTAAAGGGCTCTGAGGCCCAATGAAGATCAAGACTTGAAGGTAAATATTAACATCTTCACAAACATCAAAGGGGGTAGTGTGAGATGAAAGCCCTGGTGGCGGCACTGTCGGATTAGCATCGGGATGCAGTGCAAACCCATCAAACACTCGTTGGGAGAAATATGAGGCTCTCTGCTCCTCATAACAATTTACAGTATTGAAAACCCTATATCGGGTCACTATGAATTGGAATTGATTTGATGGCAATGGGTTTGATGGTTTTTCTTTGTTGTGTGTGTGTGTGTGCGTGTGTTTAACTAGGAGTGAAAACTCTGACCTGCTCCATCCCCAGGAGTTACTTGAGTTATCTCTAAACAGGTGATTGTGGAGTGCTTGCCTGCTGATCTCTGAATAGGCACCTTATATAGGGAAGCCTGTTTGACATCTAAACCCAAACCCAATGGTCATCAAGTTCATTCTAACTCACAGCAACTTTACGTAGGGTTTTCCAGGCTGTAAATCTTCATTGAGAGTAGACTGCCTCATCTTTTTCTCCCACAGAGCTGCTGCTGGATTTGAACCACTGACCTCACAGTTGGCAGCCCAGTGCTTACCCAACAGCATCATCAGGGATCCTTCACTGACATAGAGTCCCATCAAATATAGAGAGAATGACAACTAGCCTTCCGATTCAGATATAAAGACCCAATGGAAAAGCAGAACTATAAAATTACGGAGAAATCCATGCTCGCTGCTTATATAAACTATTGAATCACTCACGAATACAAAGCCAAGAAATAAAACCAAACCTTTGGAAGTAAAAAGAACAGCATGAAGTATAAGGTTCAAATAGACAAACTGACCATTGTGGAAAGAAAAATAAGCAAACTTGAAAGAAAATAAATCCAAGTTACTATCTTCACACAGTCAAGGGATTCTTATATGTATAGAACAAGAACAGAAGACTATGAAAAAGTACTAATAAGGCAACAAGAATATCCTTGGAAATTAAAATGTATTTTCCAATTAAAAAATTAAATAGTTCTAAAATTAATTAAATGTGTCTGAAGACCAAAATGGAGGAATAAAAAGCAAAAAATTCTAAAGGATGGAAATCATGAAAGGGGTTGATACACAGAGATAGTGCAAGATGTTTTTACTTTTATTTACATTTTTTACAGTTTTATTGGCACTTCTTACACCTATCATAAAATTCAGTAGTTTAATCATATCAAGAAGAGTTGTACAATCACCACCACAATCAATTTTAGAACATTTTCTTCTTCCTTGTACTCCTTATTAATGTAATCATTTTTTAAATTGTGGTAAAAATATACACAACAGAACATTATCCAATTCAACACCTTATTTACATCTATAATCCAGTGCCACTGATTATACTCTGCTGCACAATCATTACTGATATCTTTTTCTAAATTCTTCCACTACCATTAACATAAACTCAATGCCCCCTAAGCAAAACCTCTTCTTCCTTTACGCATGGTAACCAATGGTCAACTTTTTAGTAGCTTTTTAATATAAAATTCATATGCCATACATTTCCATAGTTATATACATCATCACAATCAGTTCTGGTGCTCCTTCCCCCTCCCACTTTCATGGTTTTTTCTCCCATTCTCCTCACCCTTCCCAACCCCCGTCCCTGATAAAACACTTCATCAGTTATTTACTCTATGCATCCACTCCTTCTGTGCTTCATAAACTGGAAAACCCAACATAAACAATAAAAAACAAATCAAAATGAAACAGAAAGAATAAAATCATACTAACAATATAAAATTAAAAATATAGAGTAAGAAAGAAAACACCACCGATAATATTTAATAAGCCAGAAAATAAATTTATGTTGTGGAACAAGGGAGAAATATTTAAGCCTAGATAAAATTCAGGTTGGGTCAAGAGGAAGGTCAACTGTGCAAGTATCAAATTATACTGTAATTCAACCCATGTGTGAGATCTTTTAATATTTACTTTATAAGAGAAACAAGAAAATGTCAAACAGATAGGTGTACTTTGATTGAGAGTTCTACTTAACGCTAAACAGCATGATCTACAAATAGATCCACATCTGAGCTAAGGTAAATGATGTTTCTAAGAAATACACAAGAGCAAAGAGTGTTTATAACCAAAGATATAACATTCCTACAACCAAAAAATAGCTTTGTGCCTACATATGTATACATATATGATACATGCACAATGGTATGTATGTGGGTGCACATGTGTGCACATTATAGATGTATCTAAATGTATGGGTTTCCCCCCAAATGGATTTTTTTTTCAAAGCTATGTATTTAATTTTTTTTTTTTTACAACACAACCTTTTCACCTTCAAAGTACTCTCCATTACACTTCAAACATTTGTCAAATCTTTGATTCCATTCTTGGAAACATTTTTCAAGCTCAACTGTTTGGATGGCTGACAGCACCTCCCTCGGTTTTTTCTTCACCTATTCTACATCATCAAATCACTATCCTTGTATGTCCCTCTTCATTTGCAGAAACAAAAAGAAGTCGCACGGAGTGAGGTCAGGTGTGTAAGGTGTGTAGGCCAAGAGAGGCATGCTGTTTTTTGCCAAAAACTGACCACTGAGATGGCTCATGAGCAGGTGCATTGTCAATAGCAAAACCAGCCACCACCACCCCCCGCCCCGTCTACCACAAACCAGACCTTTTGTATCATACACTGTTTCACAATCTTTGTAGAACCTCTAAATAGAAAGCTTGATTAACATTCTGACGTGGTGAAACAAACTTCAAATGCACTCTTTTGACATTTGTTTGGGAAGTTGACAGACACCCAGAACGAGGTTTGTCATCAATCGACATTTCACCTTTTTGGAAATGAGAAAACCACTGATACACTTGAGTTTTCCCCTCTAACGCTGTCCTTGTAAGCTGTGTTCAACATCACAACAGTTTCTGTGGCATTTTTCCCGAGCAGGAAACAAAATTTCGCAGCTGCCCTCTGTTCTCCTAAATCAGCCATCACAAAAAACAAGGTTTGAGCAAAACTCCTTTTACGAAAAAATTCACAATTTTTACGAAAAAATTCACCAGAGAGAACCTTCCCAGGTGATGCCACTGGGTGCACTAACTCCAAGTGAGTTGCTGAATGCTCGCCTACTGGAAAAATGTGTACTACAAAAGCTCCGGTCCGCCCAGCGCAATTCCAGTTTTTTGGGGTACCCCCTCATACTTGAATGTATGTTCATCCATGTATATTCATATGTATAATAAACCACATATAAGGAGTACAGTCACATACTTGTAAGACCATAACTAAATACTTTGTGAGGTTGGTTTACTGTGTTTTATGGTTCAGGACTATAGACTCATGGGAAAACTCAGTTAATTATCATAATGTAGTTTAGGCCATGATATTTTTAATCACCTCATATAGATGTGAAAGTTGGACAATAAATATGGAAGACCAAAGAAGAATTGATGCATTTAAACTACACCATTGGTGAAGAATACTGAAAGTACTGGGGTCTGCCAGAAGAACAAACAAATCTGTATTGAAAGAAGTATAGTCCACTGAAGCCAGGATGGTGAGACTTTGTCAACATACGGTGGACATGTTATCAGGAGGGACCAAAAAAATAAACACACACTCCCTGCCATCAAGTTGATTCTGACTCATAGCAACCACATAGAACAAAGTAGAACAGACTCCCATGGGTTTACAAGATTATAACTAAACCTTTATGGGAGTTGAAAGCCTCATCTCTCTCTGGAAGAGCAGCTGGTGGTTTTGAACTGCTGATCTTGAGGTTAGAAATCTAACTTGTAGCCCATGACACTGCCAGGGATCCTAATGAGGGATGAGTTTTTATAAAAGTCCATCATGTTTGGTAAAGTAGAGGATCCATGAAAACAAGGAAGACCATCAATGAGATGGACTGACACAGTGGCTGCTGCAATGAGCTCAAAGATAACCATTGGGATAATGGGGCAGAACCAGGCAGCATTTCATTTTATTGTGCACAGGGCCCCTATGAGGTGGAGCTGACTTGACTGTATTTAACAATAGTTCATAAAATCCATTGCATATCCTAGCAGAAATCACTCTACAGGGCCAACAGTACACATAAACCACATCCTTATCTACCCAGAGACCAGAACTAGAAGATGCCTGGTATCTACTAACAGCCATTCGGATCAAGGGCACAATAGATGGATCCTGATGGGAGGGAGAGAAATGTGGAGCAGAAATGAAATCCTTAAAAATTCTTCCTCATTAAACTGGTGGATACTAGTGGACTCTCCTAACTCTTGCCCTGAGCCACTCCTTAAACCTTGAATAAAACTACTCCTGGAAGTCACCTTTTAGCTAACTAACAGATTTGCTCATAAAAATAAAGAATAGTACTGATGAGTACTGTACACCTTTAAAAATCATCTATAGGAGACGAAATGGTCGATAATTATTCTAAAGCAAACATGAATAGGCAAAGGGACATGGAAAAAAGATTACTAGAAATGAAACAACAAGAATTGAATTAATGAGAATGTTGACACTGTGAAAAATGTAACCAACGCCACTGAGCAATATGTGTAGTAATTGTTAAGTGGGAATTTAATTTGATGAGTAAATGATCAAAGAATAATAAAATATTTTTAAAGAATGATCAGAGTGGAGGGGAAAGAAGCAAACATGCTACATGTGAAAGAATAGCATCAAGCTTTCTTGTTGGCAATGCTACATAATTGAAGAAAGACAATAAAGAAATGTTTCTTTTTTTCCCCCTCAGTTCACATAATTTGTTGCAGTTAGCACACAATTTAAAAATTCACTAACACACCAATAGTAAAAAACTAAACAGCATTGCTATTTAAAGAAACATTTCTTAAATTCGAAAGGAGAAAGAAATTTTGAAGCTAAAATTCTACACCAAAACAAATTATTAATTGTGAGATCAAAAAACTCCATGTACAAGAATTCAGAAAATTTACTAAACACATATCGTACTTATGAAGGGGCTTCAAAAGGTTCATGGAAAAGTGGAATTACACATAATGAAAATGTCCCATAACTTTTAAAAGCCTCTGTGTATATGTGTGTGCTTAATGACCAAGGATTTCGCAGCAAAACAAAAAGAATCCAAAAATAAAGACTTTATGGAACATTAACTGCAACACCCGCGGACTTGACTGAGACGAGATGGAGGGAACTGGAAGGAAACAAATGAAAGAGTGATGGGTCCATTGGTTGGAGTTCTGAAAGAGCCATGTTTGAGTGGGAATGTTGTTTTTTTCCCCCAATCATTTTATTTGGGGCTCATACAACTCTTATCACAATCCATACACACATCCATTTTGTCCGGCACATTTGTGCATTTGTTGCCATCATCATTCTCAAAACATTTTCTTTCTACTTGAGCCCTTGGTATAAGCTCCTCAGTTTTCACCCTCCCTTCCCATCCACCTTCCCTTATGAGCCCTCAATAATTTATAAATTATTATTTTGTCATGTCTTACAGGGTCCGACGTCTCCCTTCACCTACTTTTCTGTTGTCCCATCCCCCAGGGAGGTGGTTATATGTAGATCCTTGTAATTGGTTCCCCATTTCTACCCCACCTTCCCTCCACCCTCCCGGTATCACCACTCTCACCACTGGTCCTGTAGGGATCATCTGTCCTGGATTCCGTGTTTCCAGTTCCTATCTGTGCCAGTGTACATCCTCTGGTCTAGCCAGATTTGGAAGGTAGAATTGGGATCAAGATAGTTGGGGCAGGGGGGAGAGGAAGCATTAAAAAACGAGAGAAAAGTTGTATGTTTCATCATTGCTACACTGAACCCTGACTGGCTTGTCTCCTCCCCGCATCCCTTCTGTAAAGGGATGTCTAGTTACTTACGGATGGGCTTCGGGTCTCTACTCCACACTCCCCCTCATTCACAATGATACGATTTTTTTGTTCTTTGATGCCTGATACCTGATCCCATCGACACCTCATGATCATACAGGCTAGTGTGCTTCTTCCATGTGGGCTCTGTTGCTTCTCAACTAGATAGCCACTTGTTTTATTTTCAAGCCTTGAAGACCCCAGACACTATATCTTTTGATAACCGGGCACCATCAGCTTTCTTCACCACATTTGCCTATGCACCCACTTTGTCTTCAGAGATCATGTCGGGAAGGTGAGCATCATGGAATGGCAATTTAATAGAACAAAGTGTTCTTGCATTGAGGGAGTACTTGAGTTGAGGCCCAATGTCCATCTGTTACCTTAATACTAAACCTATAAATATATGCACAAAGATCTATTTCCCTATCATCATATATAAATATATTTACATATGTACATGCCTGCATTTAGATCTCTATAAATACTTTTTGCCTCCTAGTTCTTTCCTCTATTTCCTTTTACTTTCCTCTTGTTGATTGGGAACTTTTATTTTGAATCACTTGGCAACTTGTTTTACTCATTCATAAATACGCTGTGATTAAAGTTGTTAGTACATGTGCTTTTGCAAGGTGGTCTTTATTTAATTATTAAGACAGGAAAGTTTCAGCTCATCTGGTTTGTTTTTTTTAAGCAGCATATTTAAAATCATGGTAAGTAGGTAAGAAAACATTTGCGAAGTTAATATTTTTACATGTATAATTCAGGGATATTAATTATATTTAACATGTTGCTCAGCTATCATGAATGTAATTTTAATGATATTAGAGGACATTTCCTTCTCCCTGGAAATGATATTTTCATAACCACAATGTTATCAATTCTGTTTACTCATTTTCAATGAAAAATATATCATAGAGCAGAGTCAAAGGCTTGGTTCCACTATGAGTTGAAGCAACTCCATGACAATGAGTTATTTGCTACTGTATACATTTAGTAACCCTAAAGATTACCATCGAAGCAGATCTGACTTAGATTAGTTGGAAGTGTTATTTAATTATTACAAAAGCCAACCTCAATTGGTAATTTATAGAATTTTAAGACTGCCGTTTAAAACAGATTTCTTAAACCTCAAGGGGAAGAAAATGAGAGATGTATTTAAAATCGTTTATAAACCCTTTACGAATCATACTAATATTAGAATGAGTCCAACTGAATATTGAGAAAAAATCTTGGCATTAGCAGCTCTGCCGATTTTGGAATATTGTCAGAAATCATACACAAACTCTAACTTTGTGGAACATGTGTTTAGGTCTCTCATCAAATGTTATCTTAGCAGGTGAGGCATCTCTGACTCCCCATTAGACAAATGCATCCCACTGTCCAAACTGTCAGCATTCTAAATTCCTTGAATTTTTTTTATCTTTCTTTATGGCCCCGATAACCCATCATCTGTCACACTTATACTTATTTATTTGGTGCCTTCCCCAGCTCTCCGTGGAAGGGATGTGCCACGGGAGTGGTGACTCCACTATTGCCGATCCCTGGGTACCCAGAGCAGGTAGCCCCTGCTTCATAGCTCAGTGTTCAATGAAATCTTCAGATATGACTTCATCTCATAATTAGTCTCAGAGATAACTTTCTTCTATTTATTTCAAACTGGCATAAGCGAATGTTCTTATAAAAACGATTTTTCTATTTTCTATTTGATTTGTCACACCAATAATCCATTTATTAGATACATGCCTAAGAACCCCTGTCTTCCTAACTCCCAGTCGACTGTTAATCAAGGCATTAATTCCAAAAAGACATGGAAAGTCAGTGCATCAGATAAAATCGACACCTTTGTAGGGAGGTGCAGTTGTAGAAACAACACAACTGGAAAGCCCCTTATAAGCAAGGATGATGAGACTTCCAACTCTGGTTAGGCCATCCAGAAAGCCCAATTGCTGGAAATTGGAATCATGCTTGGTGAGCTAGAGGATCCGTCAAAACAAAGGGAACCTTCAGTGAGATGAAATGACACAATAGGCACAACAGTGGCTTTTAATATGTCAATAACCATGAAGTGTCACAGGACTGGGCAAAGTCCGGTTCTGTACTGTGTGCGCACCTCAGACCCAACCCACTGGTACCAAACTGATTCCTACTCAGCCACTCTACACAGGATTTCCCAGGCTGTAATTTTCTTGTTTCTAATGCAAAGCAGCTGATGGATCTGGACCTTATCGTTAGTAGTTTTTGTTATACAGGCAACCTTTGTTTTTTTTTTAACTACACTGCATTTGCTTGTGCATCACAGAAACTGCAATGTGCACAAAATTGAAGATTTGTGGTAACCCTCCACCAATCAAGTCTATCAATGCCGTTTTTCCAGCGCCATGTGTTCAATTCACGTCTCGGCGTCATATTTTGGTCCTTATCACAGTATTTCAAACTTTTTCATAATGTGATCTTACACTTACTAGGCTATAATGCAGCAGAAACATATCATGGGATTCACTGTAGTGCCATAATCACTTCACGTGGTGGTCTAGAACTGCGCCTGCAGTATCGTACAGGCTCGTCTGTTCAGATAGTTGCCGGGAGTCAGAGGCAACCTCCCAATGAGTAAGGACGACTCACAACCATGTGAAAGTCCTGGAAGGGGCAGAAGGGATGATTATGGATCTGGCCCCAGGCCTCCTGTCTTCCCAGTCCACCATGCTATGCTCTAACTCAGTGTCAAAATGCTCAGTGGCCTGGGGCTTAGGAGCCTGCTAGTGAAGTGTTGCCTCTGTCGTTTCTGTTCTTGAATCATCTCCTATACTTTCTCTTGTTATAGATCCAGGCGCAACTCCCGCTTCTCCCATTTATGCCTACAAAGTACAATCGTATATTTTAAATTTTAAGCAGCATGTCACTTGACTTTTGTTTCAATGCTTGGGAAAGTAAAGTTAAAAAAAAAAAAAAGAGTGGTCATAATGAGGAAAAAATGCAATTATATCACGGGGGGTTGGGGAAAACTTTTTGAAAACCTTCCAAATATAACTCTGAAACAGAGTCAGTTTATATTCAAATATTATTGTTTTAAAAGAACAGATTTAAAAGTATTCCATTCTGGCAAATACATGTTGGTGAGTTGACGTTTTATACAAAAGGGACAACTTGTTCTCCCCCCAAAGCTGCCACGTCATACCCTTGACTCATTTTGCCAAGATCCAAAGGTGTCAGGCATACCTTATGCCTTCCTCCTCTGCTGGCTCCTGTACTTGGCACCCGTAGGGTTGTTCTTGGCAGGAAGCTGTGCCTCCAACTTACTATTCATTGTGACCCCAACAGCAAGCTTTCATGAACTGTTGAAAGTGCCCTTGTGGAGAAACTAAGTGACAACCCAAGAACCCACGGTGACTGCTTTTAGAGGGTTTCCTATTTGTAAACTCCTTTCCATTTTACAGTGACCGTTGCAGAGACATGGGAACTATTCACTTGGGTGTATGGGATTTGGAATGAATCCAGTCACACGTTTGGTCTATGTGACGGAAGCAGTGCTGTCCGCTCCTGCTTCCCTTTTGCCTTCTGTACAGAGGCAAATGTGTGAGTCACTTGCACTTATCTGACCATCATTGTTTTGAAATTTTCCATTTTTTATACTTCTATCTTCTAGCCTTTTATCAAGAGACAGGTTTCCCACTGCTTCTGCCAGTACATTTTTGCCTTGCTCACTTCATGCAGTGCGCTTACATCCTTTTAAGTCCCTGACATTAAACTGCATGGTCCCCATCCTATCCTTGTTGCTCTTTTTTTAAAATTTAATCATTTTATTGGGACTCATACAACTCATCACAATACATAGATCAATTGTGTAAAGCACACCTATACATTTGTTGCCCTCATCATTCCCAAAATTCGCTTTCTTCTTAGGTTCCCGGAATCAGCTCATTTTCCTTTTTTCCCCTCCCCCTCCCTTCCCACTCCCCACTCCCCCATGAACCCTTAATAATTTATAAATTATTATTATATCTTATCTTACACTGCCTGGCGTCTCCCTTCACCCACCCCTCTGCTGCCCATCCCCCAGAGAGGAGGTTATATGTAGATCCCTGTGATCAATTCCCCCTTTCTATCCACCCCCTTCCCTCCTGGTATCACCACTCTCACCCCTGGTCCTGAGGGGTTCATCTATCCTAGATTCCCTGCATTTCCAATTCCCATCTGTTCCGCTGTGCATCCTCTGGTCTAACCAGGTCTGCAAGGCAGAATTAGGGCCATGGTGGTTGGGGGAGGAAGAGTTTAAGAACTAGAGGAAGGTTGTGGGTTTCGTTATTGCTATACTGAACCCTAAGTGGCTCATCTCCTCCTCACTACCCCTCTGCAAGGTATGTCCAGTTGTCTAGAGATGGGCATTGGGTCCCCATCACGCGCTACCCTCATTGACGAGGATATGATCTCCCCCCCCTTCCCCGCCTTTGGTGTTTGAAGCCTGCTCTTTTTTAATTCACACAGAAAATATTTATTGAACATGCTACTATCAGAAACCCACCAGTGTCGTTCTCCCTGCCCCACAGGGGTCTCGATGAGCTATAATCCACTTAATGACAGTGAGAGGATGGGGTAATGCTTACTATGAGCCGTCACTGTGCTAGCAACTGGGTCGAGAAGGGGAACAGATTAGATCAAAGATGGCCTCCATCTCTGTGGGACTTACAAGTTAAGGGAGAAGAGGGGTGGCAGAAAGAAAGACATAATTACACATTCAAGCGTCACAAAGCAAAAGTGCAGGATCATTTAGTTAAGTTTAAATGCATTTCCCAAGAGGGGTTGCACACTATTTTACCTGGGTCAGCTTTCCACTCTATTATGCTCTCTGGCATGATCCAAGATGGAAAATACAAAAAGCCCGTCCTCAATTTTTGCTCCCTGGCTCTCCTCTTACAAGGGGATTTTAATTCCTCATCAGAAACACACATGCACAACTACCTCCTGCTCTTACCCCAAATGGTCAACATCAAAATTGCAAAACTTTGATCTGGACCGCCCCGCCCCCCTACACACACACACACACACACACACACACACACACACACACGAGCTTGGCATTGAACTCCCAACCCTTTTACAATCCTAATGTATCTGTTATTGCTCTTACAATAAGCTGATGCTTCGTCTCTCATCACGACTCCTAGTCCTCCAATGCCGCTGCGATGTCTTCTATTGACTCACCTCCTCTTGGCCTCACTTCCTTCTCTACCCAGCCCACTCTCCAGACCCAGCATTTTAGCAAGGCCCCTTTGGCACCTGAAGAGCCGTCACTCCTGAATCACCTTTAGCTCTCAGCATATTAACTGCAAAGAGACCGTCAGCCATTTCCGTCAGGGTTATGAGACTAACTGGAACATTTCAATGGGTGTCGCTTGATCCAGTTTCACCATGGCTTTCAGTAGTGCTGGGCATTCTTTTATAATAGACCGGACAAGAAGCATGTCCCACTCACTTCTCCCCTTTACCCTGCCCTCCTCATTTTCCAAAGACCCACCTCCCATTCCAGACAAGGCTAGTGTCCTCCAAAAGAGAATTTACGCAGAATTCATGTCTTTAACCACAAAAATATCTTCAGGTATTCATGTATGTTCTCCTGCGTCCCTTTAAATTCTTCAAGGTTTCAAAGGCTAACCTACGACGTCTGTATTTAGTCTCACCTTTTCTCACTTCCTCCAAAATTCAGTCTCTACCTATCTCGGCTGACAATTTCTCCTCATTCTCTCAACTTAATTCCCTTCGTTGCCCTTCTGAAAAGTGTAGTCTAGAGTTTGTGTGTTTCCATTTTCATCACCTCACTCCTTATAACTAATAACATTTGGGATTGACTTGCCCCAATCCTTTGAAATTCCTCTTATAATATCACCAATTAAATGCCCTTCTATGCAAGCTCATTTTGACTCCAGGAACCCCCCCCCCCTTATCTCTTCCTGCAAGCTCTTCCCTACTATGCTCACTAAGTGTCAAGCATGACCTTGTTCTTCTTTCGCAGACGGTCCCATTGCTCTTCATTTTGATTTGAGTCTCGGGCCGTGTGAAAATCCCTCAGGATTCTTCTCTCCTCCCTCAACTCCAGGGCCCCTTTGCAAATACTCTGCCTTGGAGGCATGCTGGGTTTGACACACAGAGTTTGGGGCGTACGTAAGCCAATACTGACAAATTAGGAGATTTTACATAACACCTGAACTTCCAGTTAGTCTCAAGATATGTGTGTACTACACATGGAATACGTGTAACAGAAAGTAGAAGGTCAACTAAATACAAGTGGCTGCCTGACTGGGAAGTCATACGGAAAGCTGGGCTCCCTCCATTACGTAGAAACCAAAGATGTTCACTGCGGATTGTGAGGATTCATCCGCATCACCACAGGTGCTAACTACGGGGTTAACGTCATCAGTGCTCTGTTCTAACTTGGCAGATTTATCTGCTTCTTCACGTCCATCGCCCTCCTTGTTTGATTGCATCTTCTGTTGGACCCCAGTCTTATTCCAAAAGGGGTTTAATTCAGACTCTTTTCATTTACTTTTCTTCTGACCTACCTAAATGAAAGCTGACCTGTGAAACAAGTGAAAAAATGTGAACTTTAAATGCAAATTGTGTTCCAACTATATTCTGTTACCCATTCTAATACATATTACCCATGAAGTTCTTGTTCTAAGGAGTTCTCAAGTAGATGCTTGGTACCAGAACAGGGTTTACTGGGCTACAGTTTTTATGGCAGCAGACAACCAGGTCTTGCTCAAGGAACAGTTGGATGGATGGGTTTGAACCACCAAGCTTTAAGGTACCCCTTAACTGTTACACCTCCAGGGTGCCATCAAGTAGACTACGACTATTTTCTTTAATCTAGACGCTTCCTTTAGGCTTACTTTTAGAGGTGACAAAAGTTTTCAAGGGGAAGAACATAAGAAAAGAAATTATATAAAGATGAAAAGGGTAGAGGAATCCGAACAAGAAAAGTCACTTTAATCCATTTCTCTTTTGACTGCCTTGCATAAGACTCAAAAAAGATGCTTGACATTAATTAATCCGAAACGTCTATTTTTCACTGTTGACACTTCCATTTCCGTTACATCTTATTCCAAGAATAATACATAAATCTCTCTACAGAAGAAGTGAAAAGTGAGCCTGAAAAGTACAGCATGGCCTACACGGAGAAGAATGGCCCTTGTCTTAATTAGGGAAAAGCAGGGAGAGAGCGGTTTCTCCATATTGATTCAACTGGGTTTACATGTTACCTAACATTCCCTAATCGCAAGCTACTAATAGCGCCGAGCTCACCTCTTGAAGGATTTACTGGTGTTTGGAAAATCAAAATCAAAATCCCTCCGCAGCCCAGGAGAATGAATGCCCACCCCCTGGCAGCATAAATCAAGCTTTGGTAGCTGCATTGGATTCCTGGTCTTGAAATCCCCCTGGCCCACCGAGCCTGGTTGCCAGGCAATCAGGGCAGTTCTGCTGAACACAGATATTCACAGGTTTGTCACACTGGAAAAATGACATGAGAATGAGCACAGGCTTATCCTTCACCCGATAACTCGGAGAAACCAACAAGCTGTTTAACTCGCTATTTTAAATCCGCCTGACCTCTACATTTACCAAGCTCTATAGCTCTTTGGTGGGGAGGGTAGCTTTTTCCACAGTTGTATTTACACACTTTGCCCATGCCACCATGACTGGTAAGTCTGGGTTTAAAAATGACTGATATTTCTGTAGGCCTGAAGTGAATTTCAATCTTGTCTTGATGGAATAAGGAAAACACTTCTATAGAGCTTTCTGGTTCCAACCCACCCAGAGGCATATCAAAAGAAAGACCTGATGATATTATTCTGGGGAAAAAAAAGTCAGCCCTGGGAAACTCTATGGAGCACAAGTTACTCTGGTGCACAGGGTCTTCAAGAGTGAGGGCCTACTCAGCAGCATCGGTTTATAGTTCCAACAGCCTCCCACAAAGCCTGTTCCGTTTGCTCCTCACTCTGCAGCGTGGACAGGACAGGTACTACTCTCCCCTGAGGCGGTTAGAAAACCACTCCACGAGGATGTGGGCAGAGACAGGCAAGTGTCCTCTGGACAACGCTTTCACATCATGACCGAGAAAGTGACAGTAAATGAGCAGTCAGGGCTCCCAAGACTTCAGGACCGACATGCCTGGGGACAAGCGACTGTCATGTGTGTTGACACGCGGCATTGAAATGGGGTTTCCTTTTTCCCCTCCCTGTCTCGGAACTCTCTCCCATCCCTACCTCTCTCCATGGGAACCTTCAGAGCCTTCCGGGGAAAACACCAAAAAATAAAAACAAGTGATTCCTTCATCTCTCATGACTACGTCGTTAGCAAAGCAGGCTCTCGCTTGACCTCTTTCAAAGTGAGTCCCACCCAGGAGAGCAATCATCCCCAGAGAGACCACAATGAGGCTCGAGGGTGGAAAGAACCCCTCCACTTGAGAGAGCAAGCTGATTCTGTGCAGCCCAGGTGGCATCAGAGCCCAGAGATGTCCACTCTGCACCTGACTGCCATGCAAATTTAGCGCTACCTCTACCTGCTCCAGCTGCTGTCACATCTGCTGCAGCCACCAGGGCCACCGGCAAATGCCACAGACTACTCAGCTCTTCAGGTTTGAGGGATCTTCGTGACACTATCAGAGCAAGAGTCTATTCTCCAACCCCTGACTCCACTGCAGATTTCTCTGTGTCGAGCCGGAGGTGCGCGTGCTGGTAATTCTGAGAACTTGCGATTGCTTCCTTCTGCCACAATAGGTTGTGACGCTGTTTTTTGACCCCCAGCCTTTCTTAAGGGTATACTACATTCAAGAGTGTGCATAGCCTGGGCTAGTGTCTAGGGTCTGGGGAAACAGTAGCCACTCATTCGTTTCTCATGCATGCGGAGTGCCGGGGGCAGAGGATGGACAACCTGGCCTTATGGATGGATTGACAGAATATCTTTTGGTTTTTTCTTTCGTGACACTATAGAGGGGAAGTCATCTCATTTCATTCCCTGGGGTTGACCGAGGAAATTAATAATGATCATACCTAAGAACGGAAGAACTAGCAAATTAAGTGCCCGGACCCCAAAGACCTAACTTCGGCAGTGAACAAAAGACTTGCATGCATTCCTGAATCATGAAATCCCCTTTCCAGAAAGAGGGGACGGCTGGCTCTGCACCTTGGTACTTTCCACCTCACCTTAATCCGTGGGTAGACTTCAAGTGAAAATAGAACTCCTTCCTCACTAATTATCTCATGTTCCTGTGAATTAGCATAAGCTTTTAGGAAATCCCATCATCCTCTCTTCCCTAGAGTATTTTGAATATTCTGGTGATTTTCTCCCCTAACAGTCATCTTAGTGGATCATAAAAACTAACAGATTTTGATTGCATCTAACATGTGTTAATTATCAAAGAGATGATAAACACGTTGAATTGAAAATTTTCTCTCACACTCTGTTGCTAGTTTTAATTATCCACATGCAAATTTACTTCACACAGGGTCATCTCTCTGAGCATGGTGAGGATAATCTCCTTTATTACACATGGCCTTGGCAGAATAACTGATTTTCTTAGTTTCGAAGAAAAAAAAACGAACGGCAGAGGACCATGGTAGAAGCACGTCCAAGAAGTAGTGGAAGCTGCAGAGCCCAATGCCCCAGAGGCCCAGAGGAACAGCACTGAGACTAAGGGCTCATCATCTGGTCAGAGACGGTGGGACTGTGAAACAGAGCCACAGGTGGACTGGCTTCCTGGTCCACAGGGGCCAAAACCAAGGGAACAAGGAGCCGAGAGCTGAGGGCCTGGGAGAGACTTGGCTGCTGGCTAAGGGCAGGTGTTACTGTGGACCAACGACTATATCCTTACTGGGCGCTGATCCTGAGTCATGGTAATCTGCTCACTTGCCTAGTAAACCCCTTTCATCATGAAGAATAAAAAGGAAGGAACAGCAATTACATTTCAGGGATGTAGGAACCCAGGGAGAGTATTCTATCTGTGGAAGTGGTAGAGGGCTGGGTCGGAAACATCGATGGAGTCTGGACTGTAGATGCTCTTGAAAGCCAGGCGTTGGTACACAAGGTGATTTTAAGTAGCACAGCCAGGAAAAGTCTCGTCTACGACCTCACTTGTCTTTCCGATGACCTCAATTGTCCCCAATCCAGAGATTCTTTGTGTCCCTGTGACTAATTCTCAAAACCGCCGTGCGAATTGAGTACGTACTGACCTCTATCATGCAGGTGAGGACAGTGATCTTTAAAGGGCTTCATCGATTTGCCCAAAGTCACAAGGCTCATGCCTTCTTGCTAAACACTTGATTCATCGGCAAGTGTATGCAAGCCCTTTCTGGGGGGAACTTATATCTCCCCTAGGAACTGCCCCTCTCCCAACTCTTCCCCACTGTCCTCTCCCAGCCTTCCTCTGTTACAACAAGGAAAGTGACAGTGCTGCTTATTGTCCCAACCAGGACATGGTGGGAGGTCAACATGAATGAGATGGGGTTGATGGTCACCCCAGTTTACAGGTGGAGTCCTGGTGGCATAGTGGCTATGAGTTGTCAGCAGTTTGAAAACACCTTCCAAACCATAGGAGAAAGGCAAGGCTTTCTACTCCTGTAAAGAGCTACAGTGTAGGAAACGCTCAGAGGCAGTTCGGCCCTGTTCTACAGGGTTGCTGTGAGGCGGGACTGATGCCATTGTAGTGAGTTTGATTTTCTTCCTTCCGTGTGGTAGGGTAAAGGAATCCCTGTAAAGGGGCTACCATCTATTGGGGAACTTACCAGAGTTTGAAATCTCACATAGAGGAATC
>NW_022111377.1:12576507-12591084 GCF_000313985.2 Echinops telfairi | reverse complement strand
GTACACCCACATGCATATTCACCCACATAAGGGGGCACCACAACATGAGGAACTGTATTAAAGGGTCCAGCATTAGGAAGATTGAGAACCACTGGTATAGATGGACAGGAACACCCTAGCGCTGCGTCACCATCTACCTAGGAAGCAGGGCTACCACACCTACTTTGCCCTGCTCACAAAGCACTGGCATCAAAGAATGTGGCATATTTCTCTGAATAGTTTGCTGAGTCTACTGACCAAGGAAGGTAGCATTCACCAGAGCTGTGACTCACAGACTGGACTGGTTGGAACAAAATTCCCAAATCAGGCACAGACCCAGTACCCTTTGAGGATACTGTAATTTGATAACCCATCACAAATTGTGCCCTGGTAATTTTAGAGAACAATTCATCATTGGTCCTCCCATTACAAGGGTCGTGTGGAAAGGGCTCTCGAGTATGAGTTATAGGTTTATATAGGACACTAACTATAGGGCATTAATTAAGACCCTCTCCCCAAAGGGCATTCGGTACCACTTTATTCAGGGTTTCATCTACATATTGTGATCTCAAGTTTAAATTTTATGCACTATCTTTCCCGAAACAGCTTGACCTCTCTCTGTTTGATCTCTCCATGGTAGAAAATGGAAAAAGGTTCAGGAGCACATGTTAACTTAGGACACATAGTGGCTTGAGAATTATCTGACTTGGCTCACCCTCGGTATTCACATTTCTGTAGATTTTGGTACACCATCTTCCATCTCAGGAATACCTAGGCTGGCCCCCAGAGGAAATATGATTGCCCCCAAGTGCAATGTCTCTTTGTAGAATTATATAGAAGTATCTGCCCGTGAATCTACTCTGACTTCTGATGGATGGACTTATGTGCAAGAAACAAAATGTGGCCCCGTTGTGCACCATCCTCCTGATCAGTGCTGTTTGAGTCCACCCCTGTGGCCAATGTCCAAACCCATCTCACCAAGGGTCTGCCTTGCCTTTGCGGGCCCTCCCCTTCAGCACACATGATCTTTTCCTGCAAGGATTGATCCCTCCCAAAGGCGTGTCCAAACAAAGCAAATCAGAAAGTGTTCAGTTGAGATCCCTATGGTTTGTACTCGCTAATTATCAAAAGGAGCTCATCAGATCTTTCTTCCTAGTCGCTAAGTCCGGAAGACTTCCTAAAGCCTGTCTACCATGAGGGATCCTGGTAGCATTTGAAATCCACTGGCATAGCTGCCAGAATCACCCTACCAGGCAAGACCCCAGAGAAACTGACAGAATACTACAGCACGCCCCCACAAACTGACAGGAAGGTGGTGGTCACCAGTGACTAACAAAAAAGATGGAATAAATTCCATTGCTACTGAATCAATTGTGACTCACAGCAGCCTGATAAAACACAGCAGAACTGAATTACTGGGCATTTAAGGCTGTCATCTTTATAGAGACAGGCGCCCACCTCTTCCTCCTGTGGACTAGCTGGTAGTTTCAACCATCGACCTTTTAGTTGGCAGCTGAGCACAAACTCAGGCACCATAGGTAATACAGGTAGCATAAGCAGTGCCTGATTTACAGTGAGCCACACTTACGGCCATCAGTGTAGCTGGAGCACTGCATCCACCAGGAGGAACTTAGGGGAAAACGGAAAACTTTGCTAAGTTATATGAACATGGCCCATACATTTGATCAGAATAATATGCTGGGAGGAATCGGTGGGAAACTGATCCGTATGGCAACAATGCTGACTTTAGAACGTGTTATCCCCAAAGTGGGCTACCTCACAAATAACAAAGGAGACTTGGCAGATCAAGACTCAATAGAGTTTGAAGAGGAAAGACATTTAGAAGAAGAAAGAAAGAATGTGACAGAGAAATTGTTAAAATGTTGTACAGTGAAAGGAACATCAAGATTTTCTCCCCTAAACTAAGCCAGTCTCTTTCATTGCTTTAAAACATGGACCCAAGGACTGATAGCATTGCTAAGGGTGAGAGGCAGAGTTTGGAACCAACAAGATATTATTGCAAAATACATGGGGGTGTTGGGGGGAAATCATCTCACATTATTTCTCTGATTAGAAATGCCATTCCCATTCCCAAGGATAATTCAGATGATCCAGAGCCTTCTACCAGTAGAGTAATGATCACAATTGATGTTAATATCATCCAATTCTTCTCCATCATTGAAGGAAATTTTTATGAGTTTATGACTTGTGTATGCATTGTAGATGCATGTGTGTATGAAAACATATCTGTAAGTTTATATGTAATGTTCGTAACCCCAAAAGACAAAAGATTGAATTTATAAAGATCTGATTGTAAAACACTATCATGAATACTTAAAAAAAAAAAAGAGGTATTCAATGTATGTCAGAGTTAGGCTGGAGTCGCTGAAATGGGACCCTGTACTAAGGTGAGGGCTGCTGACACTTTTGTTTTTATGTTAGTTTTTTAACCAATTTGTAGCAACGACTATTTTATAACAATACAGATAAGGTATTAGGTAACAAACTTTTTTACCAAGAAATAGAAAGCACAGTTTGGCGTTTTTATTCAATCTCCAGCACCTTTGGCTATGTGAATGTAATTCATTTATGTTCTCTGTAGCTTCATTTTCTTAATTAAATTTTCCTAATTAAATTTTATTAGTTCTTTATAAGGCATGCCCAAGGCATGAAGGAGCACCCAGAATACTTGCTAGACATAATCCCTATAGAGAGCCTTGGAGACACAATTGCTAAGTGCTTGGCTGCTAACTGAAAGGTTGGCAGTTCAAACCCTCCTAATGGCTCCACAGAAGGACCTGGATGTTTGCTTCCATCAGAATTCCAGCCTAGGCAGGGGCCAGACCAAATTCAGGGACACACATGGTAGCCAACTAAAAAGAAGGAGGGGAAAAGAAAATAAAAAAGACATGAGTAGTGGGGGCACAGGGCACTAACCTACCCAAGGGGAGAGTATTGTGTATATCTCCACAGGGAAAGAGGGACCAGACTTCAACCCAGTGCTCCAAGATGTGAATGCAACATGCCCGCATGAAGCAGGGAACCAACAGAAAGGTCTGAGGGGCCGGCCCCAATCCCAACTATGTGGACAGCTGCCCCACCACCACCACCGAAGAAAAATTTACATCCCAGGACAGCACTGAAGCTACAGCTCAGGGAGAGGGACATGTCTGATCAGCGCACACGGGAGCAAATGAAGGGGGAGAGAGAGAAAATGGAGCAGATCCTGGCCACCAAGCCTTGAGGATGATATCCCCGCTCAGAGGAGCCAATCCACAGAGAGGACCATATGACCAGCCCCACTACAAGACAGGACATCCCTCACTGATCCATGGCCCTACAGGGACAACACTGGAGACATGGTGCGGGTATTGCGCCAGATCTGACCCCACCACACAGAGGCAAAACACTAAGGGCGTGCAACAGAACAGCAAGGGAAGCGGAGCAAGGAAGCATGGAGGGATAGACTTTGGGGCAGGGCGTGGCACCACATCAGATTCGAACACCCCTAAAGGTCAACCAACAGAACTTAAACTATTTACAGGTTTTTCATTTTTTGGTCATTGGTTTGTTGTTGTTTTGTTTTCTTTTGTTGCTTTGTTTTGCTCTGTTTTCTTTTTTGTGCATATTATTATCTATGCAGGTCTACTCAGATAAGATAGGTGCAATAATCAATCTGGAGGAGAAAACAATGGTACCAACAGTTCTGGGGGGACACGGGAGAGAGGGAGGCAGGGGGAAAGGAACTGGGTGTTAACGAACCCAGGGACAAGGGAACAACAAGTGATCCAAAAATGGATGGAAAGGAGGGTGTAAGAGGCCTGGTAGGGCTTGATCAAGGCAATGTAACCAAGAGGAATTACTGAAACCCAAATGAAGGCCAATCATGATAATGGGACAAGAGGAAAATAAAAGGAAATAGAGGAAAGGATAGAGGGAGGCAAAGGGCATTTATAGAGGTCTAAATACAGGCATGTGCATATGCAAATATATATATGATGATGGGGAAATAGACCTTACGTGCATATATTTATAGGTTTAGTATTAAGGTAGAAGATGGACATTCGGCCTCTACTCAAGTACTTCCTCAATGCAAGAACACTTTGTTCTGTTAACTTGGCATTCCATGATGCTCACCTTCCCAACATGATCTCTGAAGACAAAGCAGGTACATAAGCAAATGTGGTGAAGAAAGCTGATGATACCCAGTTATCGAAAGATATAGCAACTGGGGTCTTAAAGGCTTGAAGATAAACAAGTGGCCATCTAGCTGAGAAGCAACAAAGCCCACATGGAAGAAGCAGACCAGCCTGTGTGATCACGAGGTATTGATGATAACAGGTATCAGGAATCAAAGAACAAAAAATCATATCATTGTGAATGAGGGGGAGTGTGAAGTGGGGACCCAAAGTCCATCTGTAGGCAACTGGACATCCCCTTACAGAAGGGTCACGGGGAGGAGACAGGCCAGTCAGGGTCCAGTATAGTAACAATGAAATATGCAACATTGCTCTAGTTCTTTAATGCTTCCTCCCCCCACTATCATGACCCCACTTCTACCTTACAAATCCGGCTAGACCAGAGGATGTACACTGGTACAGATAAGAAATGGAAACACAGGGAATCCATGACAGATGATCCCTTCAGGACCACGGTTGAGAGTGGCAATACCTGGAGGGTGGAGGGAAGGTGGAGTAGAAATGGGGAACCGATTATAAGGATCCACATATAACCCCCTCCCTGGGGGATGGACAACAGAAAAGTGGGTGAAGGGAAATGTTGGGCAGTGTAAGACATGACAAAATAATAATTTATATATTATCAAGGGTTTGTGAGGGACGGGGGTGGGGTGGGGGTAAAAATGAGGAGCTGATACCAAGGGTTCAAGTAGAAAGCAAATGTTTTGAGAATGATGATGGCAACAAAAGTAGAAATGTGCCTGACACAACGGATGTATGTATGGATTATGATAAGAGTTGTACGAGTTCACAATAAAATGATTTTAAACAGAAAAAAAAAAGAATTACAGCCTAGGACACCCTGTAGGGATATTCTACTCCATCACATGTGGTTGACATGAGCCCCAGTTGACGCCACAGTCCCTAACAACAACAAAGATATATTTATGCATTATATATACTCTAATATACATGTCTGTATGTAAATGTGTATGTGCATGTTACTGTTTATAATCTCATATAGGTGTGTGGGCATACACACTCCTATATGAGATTGTAAATAATAACACTAGTGGCCACAAAACAGAACCATCCTTTATGAGGTTTTTAATGGCTGACTTGTCAGAAGTCGATGCCAGGTCTCTGTCCTCCAGTGCCTGCAGGTGGACCTGAACCTTCAACCTCTTGTTTCGCAGTCAAGCTTTTGGCCGAGCAGCTAACTCTCTACACCGCTCTGCAACACCATTTACAAGTCTGCTTTTGAGATATCAGAGAGCCTAATTCATTTTGGGTCTCAGGAATTGGGGGATGAAAAAAACAGCAAGGGGGGTTCCCAGAGATCAGGTTTTCAAAGAAGTCACTCATTTCTGTTATTTCCAGAACGAAGTGACTTTCCCACCAGGAGGTCAGTTTGCCGCCACGTCAGAAGCACAGCCGGGAGGGGCTTCCATGGACAGCGTCCACAGGATCGGGTCTCAAAAGCACAGACGTTGGGGAGAGTTTTTTTATTGTTAAATAATATACGGTGATTCTGTAATAAAGTGTGTGTTGTGTTATTAACTATATCCTCACCAACACGATGAATTGTTATTGAAAAACATCTGAGTTTTGTTAACTGTAGATCCTCATTTCAAATCTTTTTTTTCCCAAACGATATTTACTATTAAAATTTCAGTGACGTTTTGTTACTCCCCAAATGTCATGAGACTCTCCTACGAAAGCATCCAGTAACATTAAGTGAAAACAATGCGGGGTTCCCAGCTCTTAGGACTTCACATACTGTTGCAGAGCACCAGTGTCCTGATCCTCAGCCAGTGGAAGGGGCACTTCACAGCCCTACTAAAGAATTTTTTTCTCAGTGTCTCGGTCCTTAGGCCTGTTCCTGGGGTGATCTGGGGCCCTGATACAGAGAACTGCATTGGCTCCACCGCAGCAGCTCTACTTGCTATGGCTGAATCATACTGCCACTACTGTATAGAAAGCTCAGCCTGAGGAAACAATTGATAAAAGCATTCAATAAGGGCGGTTTGTGCATTGAACACACAGAGCATCAACTACCTGGACTCACCTCGGGAAAACCGAAGGCAGGGATTTTCAACAGCCCACAGGTAAGACAACTTACGAATTAATCATATTTCATAGCATCAATAAATGAAGTGGAATCATGTGCCTCGTCTCCATCTGTTCTTGTGAAAACCTTTCTTGGGAACAAGAAGGCAGATAACTATAAACGAGTAGTAGGGGACCAGCTAGGTTGGGTACCACGGGCATGAACTGCAGGCACGTAGATTGCTCTCTGGAGAACCTCGGCGACTTACAGGAAAGAGCAAGGTGAATGATTTCACCAAGGCATGCCAACATCGGAAGCCAGACACCGAGGGTGATGGGATGCAAACACAAGGGCAAACGGCTGTGGGAATCTTATGGGGGATGATTGTGAATTGTTGGAAAGGGAGCTTCCTGTGGGTCAGTGACTGAGAGATGGTATCAGAAATGTGTGCTTTGGGCAAGAAATAAGTAGATTTTCATGTAGTATACTGTTCTTTCCATTTTAATTTGTTTCCTTCGCACGTACATGATATTAATTCAAGCGCTACATTAAAACATCCTGATATGTTTTATGGGCGAGCAGAGGGAAGAGAGGCTCATGCCATATGTTCGGTATCTCAAAAACTAGAACTGAGAGGGGAAACCATTATGGTAAGGTGACCAGGTTTAAAGCGGGGCACCATTGACTGGGGGTGGGGTCTTGATTAAAAATTTGGTCTATATGGCCAGGTAATATGGAAGGGACCAGATCAAATGCAGGGATGCACATGGTAGACAACAGGGGAGGAGGTGGGGAAAGGGAACAAAAAAATTTGGTCTATATGGACCAAATAGACCGTTCCCTAGCTTGTCGTGCATTCTTTCCAAAAACTGGGACTGTCCCGCCAAAAGTGGGACGTCTGGTCACCTTACATTATGGGGTGGTGTGTTCTATGCGAGTGGTGTGTGTGTGCTCTGCTCCGCTGCCTCTGATGACCACTCTTCTCCGGGGAGTTGACTAGAGGGATGTCGGACTGCCTTGACGTGTACAGTGCAGCCCCAACCAATGGTAGAGACAAGTGTAGAAGACACATAATAAAATGCAAAAACTGTTCTGATGACCCAGCACAAGGGCCGTCAAGCCGGCCCTCAACACTGCACACACTTCTGCCTCAGTAACTCTGCACTGACACTGCCTCTACGGGAGGGAAGGCTTTTGATGCCTGCATTTCCATTGCTGCCTTTTCTCAGGGCCGAATCCGTTACCTTCTTCACGTCTTTTCTCACAGAGGTCTAAGCAATCTCTTGGCAACACCCGCTCTCAACTCCTAGCACTTCCTAACCCTTTCTTCTGCTTTCCTTTCCATCTTACATACAAATTAATGAGATGAGCCCATGCTTGTCGGAACAGCACAGTGCTTCCTGATGTTTTTCAACGGTTGGTTTTGGGGGGAGGTAGAGTGCCAAGCCTTTCTTCCTGAGCACCTTAGTGAGACTCAAACCACTAACCTTTCTTTGAGCAGCCAGGCAATGCGAACTATGTGCACCATCCAGGGACTCCCACCATCTCATCTACCACTTAGGAACGTTTGTCTTGTCTGCCTCTCCTCCTTAGAAAGTCGACTCCAGGAGAAGAGGGGTTTCCCAGTAGCTCGCTCATCACTTTCTTCTCTGTGCTGAGAAACCACAGGGGAACCACTCAATAAACGTTCGTCGAACCTGTACAGAAAGATGATCTGATCATCTGAAACACAGCTCAGAGGAATAGATAATTGGCACTGATTTTAATTTTACAGAGAGAAAACCTCTGCCAGGGCTGCTTTCAAAGATGGCCCCTATCCCAGACCTGCATGGGACACGCACCGGGAAGGGAAATGGGGTGTCTGAGGATTGTGCTAGTCAATGCAATGTGTTTGTGTGACTTTCCTCTAGTTGTTTAATGCTTCCCCCCACTGGCCCCCGACACAGCCCACTATCATGACCCCAATTCTTCTTTACAAATCCGGCTAGACCAGAGCATGTACACTGGTACAGATAAGAGCTCACAACACAGGGAATCCAGGACAGATAAACCCCTCAGGACCAATAATGAGAGTAGTGATACCAGGAGGGGAAGGGGAAGGAAGGTGCGGGGAGAAAGGAGGGAACAATCTACATATAACCTGCTCCCAGGGGATGAAGAACAGAAAAGTAGGTGAAGGGAGACATTGGTCAGTGTAATCATGAAAAAATAATAATAATTTATAAATGATCAACGGTTCAGAAGGGAGGGAGGAAAGGAGGGAGGGAGGGAGGGGGAAGGAGAGAGGGGAAAAATGAGGAGCTGAAACCAAGGGCTCAAGTAGAAAGAAAATGTTTTGAAAATGAATATGGCAACATATGTACAAATGTGCTTGACACAATGGATATATGTATGGATGTGATAAGAGTTGTATAAGCCTCCAATAAAATTATAATAAATAAATAAATAATGGGTTTGTGTGTGTCATGAACGTCTTGGAAGGAGCCAGAGGAAGCAGGGATGGTGAGAGATAATAGATTTACTCTCATCACTGTGAGGGTTACTATGTGGTTAAAGAGACTATATGAAGCATTTTATTCTCTTCCTGAATTTAGAGCTACATGAATGTCCAAATGGAAGCTAGCCAAAGGCAAAAGCAAGCATATCGGATACATTTCGCTCTACCGAGCCAAAGAACTCAGAGAAATGCCATTCAATACCTAAAACAACCATGACTGACTACAATTGAAGCAATGGTTCACATTCAAAGACAGTACTCTATGCATTATTGTTAGCAAAAGGAATTGGTAATATTAATCACCACGAATTACTGGTTCGCTGAACCACTATCACACCACCAACCAAATCGTGCCACCATTACCTAGTTAACTAGACCAGCTCACTGGACTTCAGACAAACTCTGGTACTGAGATGTTTACAGCAAGATGGACTATACTGTGAAATTTTAACCTATGAAAACACAGCTGTTCTTGCTCTACTTAAATGAATCCTACATTTTTAGCCAACAAGTTGAACTTTCCCCCCCAATTAGCATAATTGAGTCTGACACAGACCAAACCCAGAAGATATTCTGAGTTTATCAAATGTTTCAAGGTTTGCTCTGCCAGCAGAAGCACTCCTGTAGCCAGCCACTGCTTTGGGAGAATTAATCTTTTAGGAGGATTAATCAGAGGAATGAGGGGATGAACTTCTGAAACTACTCCTGTCTTGGCTGCTTTTGTGCTGAAGGGAAGTGGTGGGCACTCACGTAAGCAGCAGAATCAGCCACTGTGGCCACCAGCTGGGGAGGCCAGGGCACCTGACAGAGCCCTCAGTGGCAGCCGGAGGTGTGAAAACAAGAATGATGTCCAGACACACATAAGTCATCTTTTCTTTTTTTAAACAGTGATCATTTCAAACACTGCTTGTCAAGTCCTCTTAAATAAATTTTGGGGGTATTGTTCCTTACGATGCCTTTCTTTCCATCTACCACTCTCAAGAATACTGTCCATCACAGACCATATCGCTATGTTCTCATGTGCCTACGGGGCCCTTTCATAGAAAGCGAGAATCACCACCTTCATGAGTTTTAAAGTAATGTAGCCAAACCGATTTCTGAAAGAAAAATGCAGACCCTTTTCTTTCTTTTTGAGTGATCTTAAGACAATCATATTGTTATCAAATAATCAATCCTGGAACGGGTGTGATGACTTTGCTTGGGCTGGTGCTAGCTAAAAACGTGGGCGCGAGAGAGACCTTTTACACAGCGTGTTGAAGGGCATCCATTTGCCTATTAATTTTAGTGTGTTAGACTCACGTGATAGCGAGGAATTGAAGTCACTTTAAAAATGATTTTACAGCTTCTTATTCTTTTGAGGGGTATCTGATAAATTTCATACTTTGGGCACAAAGTGATTTTCAAGTAAAATTAAAGAGTCCCATTGAGCCAGGATTCACATGCCATTGTTAACTCTGGAATGGGAGGCTTTCATCACAGGTGTCCGATATTGACTGAAGGAAAGTACTTAATGTGTAAAATGAAGAAGTATCGACTACTATCTAGTTTCTAAGGCAAGAAAAGGGCAAAAGAGGATAATATCCCCCATGTACTGAAAACTGCAAATGCTCCCCATAAAACGTAATACTGCCCGAAAAAACCCCCACTCTCTTGATCAAACACGAAGGACTCTGAGCTGCAGACGTGTTTAGTTTTAGCCCAGACTCTGAGTTCATGCATTTGCAGTATGCATAAACAAATGTGAAGCAACTTCCCAACTGCAAAACAAACCCAGAGTTTATATATCTGACAGATCACCTCTTAGCAAGCGCACCACGATGCTACTGCCAAAGGATTTCTCACACTTAAGGATTATTCCCCTGCTTTTCTAAGCACACAAAAGGTATTTGAAGGTTTTCCAAGTACATTTAATAACAAGAAACTACTAGATGTCCTGAAGTTTTCAAAGTATGCAGTCTTACTCAAAATAGACTGTTAAAGATATTGGGGGGGGGGGGATGTTGTTTACTTACCCAGGAGACATTTTTGGCCTTAGGTGCTTTCAGCATGGCAACATGCGCTGCAGAGATGACCAGAAGTTTCACCAACATGGGAAATCCAATGGAGAAAATTCCAAATGTCTTTGTTACCCAAATGCATAAAGTTCCCTGGCTTGCCAGACACACACATCACAAGTAACAAGGAAGAGAGCCCTTCGGGAACCCATGACTCTCCTTGGCATTAAGCATCGGGGCACACGCATGAGACGGAGTTCTCACTGCGGGCAGTCACGCGGCCAATGCAGGCTGAGGCTGCGATGTGTAGTCTCACCGTTTAGGGCGGATTACCTCCTGGGGCAAAAACGAAACTTCAACCCAGGCGGAAACACCCAAAACCACAGGGGCAGTTCCCGAGCATGCCCCACGCTTTGCTCGGAAACGTGGTAGCTAGCCAGGACAAGTACCCAAGGAAGACAAGTTCACGTTTAGAAGACCTGGCCCATCAGCTGCTGGTGGCTTCCATTTTAGGAGGGACGGGACTCCACGGCTGTCCGGAAGGATCAAGAGAAGGCAGAGCTCAATTTCAATCAATAATACATAGTCTCAGGTGCAAGGCGTACCTGTGAGTCCCGCCTGCGCAGCCTCACACGTAGGCAACGCTCGGTGTGCAGTCTCAGAGACTCACAGTGCACCTGTTGTTGATGAGGGCCGGTCTCCTAACAACCAATCACATTTGTTTATAAGGCAAGAAACGGAGAAGCCCCAGAGGGGAGCGAATGAGCAGCAGCCCAGGATGAAGGGCCAGGCTGGGAATCGGGGTTGGCTCCCTTTGTTTCTGGGCGTGTGCGTCCCTCCTGTCAGTCTAGATTAACCACGCAGATCCAGGCTAAATTTTGCTGCTATCAGTAGTGATTAGTGGGAGCTGATGAAATCGGATTCTACAGGCTGACATCTGCCTTCTCCCTCAGCAAGCGACCAGGTGCTATGGGGACACCAGGTGGACTTCTTGTCACTGTACGCGGGAGGAAACATAGGAATGACACACAGGTTGGCCTCCTGAGGCCGTGCAGGCACAACGTGGAAGGCACCTTCTGCCTATATTTAACTGTTCACTTTGTTTTTGGTCCCCCTGCCTCCCTCCAAATTCGGATTTTTCTCCTACTGAAAGTTAAATGACTAGAGCAGACATGTAAAACATTCTCCCCCGCCCCCCAACATGTCACTGACCGTCTCCTACTGGGGTGACAGATAGTACAAAAATGCATTACCATCCAGTCAATTTTGATACAGCTTGAAGTTATAATATGCTATCTGTTCTTATTCTTGTTGGTTGCTACTGAGTTAATTTTGACCCATGGTGACCCCATGTATAGAGAGAAGAATGGCTGTGACCTTTCAGAAGCAAACTGCAAGGTCTCTCTTCTGAGACATCGCTGGGTGGTCAGCATCGGGCTCTCAGCCAACAATGAGGTAGTTAGTTAATTGTGCCAACCTGGCCGATAAACACATGTGGGATTAATTGAAGGGCAGAGAGATAAATGGCTTGGCGAGCCTTGCCTTTTTTGTCTCTTGCTCTTTGATCATTGGACCAGTGTGCAGCTGCCTTGCTTGTTCCGTGCCTCTGCTTGCAAGCTACACTACCTGTGGACACCTAACCTGTGGACTGTGTCGCTGTAATTTGAGGTTCCTTCAAGACCTGCTTCGCCACACTATTGGAATTTACATCTCTTGAGCTGGGGACTATCGGACCCTGTCATCTGGCTGACTGTTGGTGACCTGCCTTGCTGTTTGCTGCCTGTGCCCGGATAGCCTGAATTGCTCTACAGAGGACTACCCCAGCGGTCCTCAAGACTTGAAGGACTGCCAGTGTCTCACAGCTGTCTCATGGGAGTGAGTTGCATTGAGCCATTTGTACTGCTTTATAAGTTAACTATTTCTTATGTTATATATCTATCTATCTGTATAAATATATATAAAATTATTAGCATTCTGGTTTTGTTTCTCTAGAGAACCCTGTCTAACACAAACACTTAACCCAGGGTCTTAAATACGCTAGTAAAAACAAAAACCAAAAAAAAACAAAAACCCCTCAAACTCAACTGTCATCGAGTCACTTCTGACTCAGAGTGACCTTATAGGGCAGGGTAGAACTGCCCCCATGAGTTTTTGAGACTGTAACTCTTTACAGGAGTAGAAAGCCTCACTGTTCTCCTTTGGAGCAGTCTGTGGTTTCGAACGACTGACCTGGCAGTTCGCAGCCCAATGCATTACCACTATACCACCAGCGCTCCTTTTATAATATTCTCTACTACATGCAATCTACGATACCAAGCTGTGCTTCAGGGACTTACAGCATCTCTAGCAGCTCTGATATTGGTATTGCTATGAATACTTTTCAAAGGAGAGAATTAAGAGATATATGGAGACGTTAAATACCTCCTAGCTAAGCTCTCCTGTGGCAAAGCAACGCTTCTTAGATTTCTCACTCATGGAAATCAAATAGCTTCTGGCTTTTTGTGTGTGGGTCTTGCTCAAACTACACTAAAAAAAATTGCTAATATATATATTTTATATTTTCCTTAAGTATTTTTGACAATCAGCGTTGTTGGCAAAGTTTCTGAATCCCTCATGATTTCACGCTAGGCATCCAGCATGCATAGGAGTATTCAGTAACTGTAACTAACATTTACTGAGATTTTCCTATGCTGTAAAGTATTTCATCTCCCTTCAAACAATAACGTCACGAGGCTGATTTCGAATGATCCCGGTCACTGGTGTGTGTCACAGTTGATTTTTCATGTACAGCAACCCAATCCGACAGAATAGAGCTGTCCACCAGGGTGTTCGTAAAAAGAGCCCTGCACTGTTGAATCAGAATTGGCCCGCTAATGACAAGGTTGGCAGTTTCAAATCCATCGGTTGCTCTGTGGGAGAAAAATGAGGCTGTTTATTCCTGTAAAAAGGTCCAGCCTTAGAAACCCTACCGAGGGTCCTTATGACTTAGAATCAACTCGATGGCAGAGTTTTGCTGTTGTTTTTTCAATCTCAACGGGAGCAGATTGGCAGGTCTTTTCTGCCTCGGAATTGCTGGTGGGTTTGAACCACCAACCTTTCAGTTAGCCGCTTACCCAATGCATTAACAAGACTTCTTCTGATGTTAGTAGAGGCAGAATTACTCAGTGGTGCATTGGTTTGTAAAGGACAAAGAGACGTCGCATACGACAATTAAAATTGGAGACCTGAACCAAACTTCTAACAACTTGAAAATCAGAAGGAAAAAATTACGAGACACAAACATGGGAACTAAAAAAAGTTTTCTGAAATGGAAAGATTTGCTTTACTGAGTTTATTGTGACTATCTTGTGTGTCTGTATATCCGTGTGTGTGCATGCGGGCGTACGTGCGCACAAACCTCACTGCCTCCCTGTGGTATGAGTTGCTTCAGAAATTGGCTCCTATTTACTATCTTTTATCTCTTCGGGGAACATTATACTCATGGATGCTCAATCAATGTGGTTGACTAATTGGTGAGTGTCCCATTATAAATTGTAGGAAATATCCTTGAGTATAACTTTCAGCTAGAGACTGCTGCAGTATAATACTACTGAAAACAAATCAAGCATTTTGGAACCTGATGCTTGGACTTGCACTTCTATATTGCAAGCTTCCCTAAAGTTATGAAGGAATATCCAGGTCAGTTAGTATTCTAGAAAGGAGATGGTATAAAAACTAAAAACCAGATCATACAACATTTATGGAATATATTACATTCAACAGATACATTTCAAGGTACTTTATGATTTCACACTAGAACTAAATTTTTGTTCCCTTGAATTATACTGATTTGAAGTCAAGTAAATAAACCTTTTCTTCTTTTTCTTTCCAATCACTGTC
>NW_022111377.1:12573573-12574637 GCF_000313985.2 Echinops telfairi | reverse complement strand
GACAGGGCAAGATATGACAAAATAATAATTTATAAAGTATCAAGGGCTCATGAGGGAGGGGGGAGCGGGGAGGGAGGGGGAAAATGAGGACCTAATGTGGGGGGCTTAAGTGGAGAGGAAATGTTTTGAGAATGATGAGGGCAATGAATATACAAATGCGTTTTACACAATTGATGTATGCATGGATTGTGATGAGTTGTATGAGCCCCTAATAAAATGATTTTTTTAAAAAAAAGATCATCATGGGAAAAAAACTAATAAGCAGCAATGTTATCTCACAGTGCTATACCAAAGAATGTACTTTATAGTATATATATAAAAGATTATTTTAAAAGCCAGGTAATAACAATATGAAATTTTAAAATTATGTTGACATTCAAGATATAATTGATGCATACTCTCTTGTATCCTAGTTATCTATTGCCATGTTGCAGACTTAAAACAAGAGTTCATTATCTCTTAGGGTTCTGTGGGCTAATTAGGCTAGCAGATCAGTTTCCACTGTAGTACTCTGTTAGACAGCTGCTGGGCCAGAGTCCATCTGAAGGCTTGACTGCCTTAGCCATCCTCACGTCACTATCAAGGTTGGTAGTTGATGTTGGCTGAGCTTATGACCATGCACTACATGTGTCCATTCCGTGTGTTTTGATTTTCCTATCACACGCCATCTGGATTCCAAGAGGGAGTATCCCTAGAGCAAACATTCTTAGAAATCTTTTGAAAAGCTACAAAGCTTCTGACCAAACTTTGGAAATCAGACAGCATTACCTGTGCTACAATTGACTGGTTAAAATCGAGTGACAAGGCCAATGAGATTCCGACAGAGGACACTATACAGTGGCCTGGCTACTAGGACATGTGGCTCATTGCATGCACAGGTGGGAGTGAGGAGGGGGGACAGATAGCCATAAAACCATCAGGCTCATTTAGGTAAATGACCAAGTATAGCATTGTATTTGATTAGCAAGGGATTTCTGACTACTAATCACATTTATCTATGTCTACAATCTGATTAGCTGGATATTATTTTTTTTAATAGTGCCATTCTGAATTCTTCTCCCTTT
>NW_022111377.1:12530921-12572242 GCF_000313985.2 Echinops telfairi | reverse complement strand
ATTACTGAGTAGCTGCCGTTTTCCCATCCAGGACCATTAGTTACCTCACCTATTAAACTGTGATTCCTTTGAGGATACGTGATTTGGCTTCAGTGTTGTTTCTCACACGGCACCTAAGTGGCTGCCTGGCATTTAACAGTTGCCCAATAAATACATGTGGATTAACCAAGCAAATGGTTCTTACTCTTGAATATATTACCTCTTTATGGTCTAACTCACTTAAAATGTAAATGGCTCCTTCCCTGGTGTATCTTTCAGAGGCAATTTTCTCTGATGAAGCAATGTTTCCTCTGGAACACCAGCTATTTAACAGGATGAAAGACCCTTTGGTAGCATGGTGGTTAAGTGACCAACCATTAACAAAAAGGCTCGTGGTTCAAACCCACCAGGCACTCTGTGGAAGAACAATGTGTCGGTCTGATTCTGTCAAGAGAGCAGACTTGGAAACCCAATGGGGCGAGTCTTCTGTGTCCTGTACGGTCCCTTTCTGTTAGAATCACATCCGCACCCCTGGGTTTCCTGACCATTCCTTGAGTGTTGGCTTTACACACATGCTTCTTGAGAGGCGTACTTTTCACTCAGTGCCATTACTGATGGCTCTCTGCCCTTTCTGTGGCTTCTGTTTTCTATTAAATTGATTTGAAGCTTGGGTTTGCCCTAACTCCTATGACTCCAACTCTTAGTAGTAGGCTACCTCGTAGGTCCTGCTTCTGCTACTAACTTTCTGATTTTCTCTGTGAATTACAATTCCCAAGCCAAGTACTTGCCCTTGTCAGATAAACCCCATTGGGTTTCCAAGGTTGGATGGAGTGGAAGTGCAGTCCATATAATTCATAGAGAGCTGCCTTTGGTTGGGTAGCTTTATATACAAGACAATGGGCTGGCACTCACACATTGACATTTCTGATAAGGTTGGCATAATTATCCACTTCTTCATTTTGCTTATATTGCTTTCATTCTTTGCTTCCATGTGTGGGTTGTTATGAAATTGTCTGAGATCAGTGTTTTTTATTTTTTCAAGTTTGCAACTGTTGTAAGCGTTTATATTACGTGATGCTAATAACAAAGCATACGACATGCATGAACTATATTTATTCACTTGTTATTCATCCGATGTTACAATGAAATGTTTCAATAGTTGGATCTATTTAAATTTATGGAAGATTGGCAAGGAGTGAAGAGAAGTAGTATCATATATTCCATATTTAGTCTGTCCAAAACTTCACCACTCGGGGTGCGATTAAGTCAGACAGTGTGAAACCAGAAAAGTAGATTCATGTTACTAATAAAAACTGATTTTAAAGCTTTGCTGTGGAATGCACAGTTTTATGTCGAGTTGGGTTGCTCTGTAATCTAGAAACTGGTAACAAGCAATGCATGGGGTCATTCTACACTTTACAAGAAATACAGGTACAGAGTGATACACAAAACCATCTCCACGGTCGGTGTAAGATGTGAAAAAAAAATTAATAAATTATCAAGGGTTCGTGAAGGATGGAGGGTAGGGGAGTGGGGAAATGGGCCAATACCAAGGGCTCAAGTAGAAAGAAAATGTTTTGGGAATGATGATGGCAACCTATGTACAAATGTGCTTAAAACAAGGGATGGATGGATGGATGGTGATAAGAGCTGCAACAGCTCCCAATAAAATTATTTTTTTTTAAAAAACAAAAAAAACATTTCCAATCATTATTTTTTTAAACCAGGATGAGTTGTCCTGGAGACGATGGACAAACCTTCTTCTCTTCATGTACTAATTAATTCACTATGCGAACACTTTGCTGTGTATTTCCTTCCATCATCTCTTAGACCATGATATCCACGAATACATATATCTGCAGTCTCTTGCCTCGATTCCTTCTTATAAGGCAAACCTTTCCGCTTCAGACAGAAAGGCTGGCATTCACAAGATGCTATTGGAAAGTGAATGCTGAAAGCTAGTGTGTAGGGGACATGTCAGTACTTACATCTGACCCACCAGAGGTCTGGCAGTTCACTGAAGTCCTGGCACAGCAACTCCAAGTTACTGCCGTTTGCTCTCAAGGAAGGCACAGAGCGACTGAAGGGCTGTCTAAAATGCCATGGATAAGTACCTGTCTCCTACAGGGCTTGAAAAGGCAGAGTAAACATGGACCGTCCAATCAACTCAGAGAAAGAACAAAGATTGCCGCCTCATTTTTCATGAAGCTCTACGGAGCAAAAACAAGCTCAGTGTCTTGTAGAAGGAAGTGCTTTCGTCTGATTGTACTACCCAGCATAGCCCATGAGTGAAGTGCCGAGCAAAAGCAGACCCTGAGAGATTATTCAGGGAAAAGATGAACAAGCAGAAAAGTACTCTCAAGCCTTGATGGTAGCTTTTTGTTTGTTTGGTTGGTTTTTATCTTTGAAGTAGAAGCACATTTCGAACTTTTAATTGTACTTTGGGTCAGAAGAATTCTATTATTAGAAAATGGTCATGAGGGTCCAAGGAGGCAAAGGGAAAGGTAAAATGACTTGGGGTCTTTCATGACATCCAAGTTAGTTTCAAATGAATAAGAAATAAAAACTAAGACAGTAGCAAGCACATCATAATTGTAACACAGAAATGAAATGTTTAGGATATTGGTTTCTTTGGGGGGGTTGATTATTGACCAAGTGTTCTTTTTTAGAAAAATATTTTTTATACTCAAAGAATTTAAATAAAAGGGAAGTCCCAATTAAGTAAAATGGCAGGCAGATTCACTTTCTAGATGTTTGTGAAGCTGCACAAGGCAAGGGACCACCTTCAACCAGGTAACAAATTAATAGTTAAACTGTGCATGAAGCCTTTACAATGCAGGGTTATAAGCTCCAGGGTTGAGGCAGACCGATATTGCTGCCATCTTGGGATCAACAATGGGTAGATATTGGGAGCCAGCTGGTGATTTTTCTTGTGTTTTATTACATAACTGTTCAAGCTATTTTCAGTGTGTATTCAGAAAGAAAAAAAAAAAGAAGAGATGCTGAGGTGTATATACCTCAAAGTAACTTATGAAACGGCTTTCTTAATCTTGCCTCAACTCTTCCCCTTCTCTATGTTTCCAGGACTTAAATTTATTTTCATCACAACAAGTGCCAATTCATTATTGCCAAATGAACCTTGCTTTTAGGAGCACTGCCAACAGACTTCATCAAAGTAGCCATCACACCATGACACACAAGGTGTCCGACTGCCTTCTGGGGTCGCAACAATGGATTCACAGTTAAAGGTGTGGGGGGTCCTCAAGGGATGGGGATTTCTGAAAGGCAGAGCCCACTTGTGTCTTTGCTCTCACACCTTGTCTATCAATCAGCTGAAGGAGCTCTCGTGCAGCGGTTGGGCAAGCCTTGGTCTGGTAATTGAGTGCCCATGGCTCAAATCTACCATCTGCTCTGCAGGAGACAGATGTAGCTGTCAGCTCCCATTCCGATTTCGAGCCTGGGACGCCCAGTGGAGGGTTGCCATGAGTCAGAATGGTCTCGATGGCAGAGACACAATAGGTGATTCAAACTGTTGTTTAGTTAATCCCCTACGCTGTGCTACTAAGTCAGTTGCCAATAATTAGAGCATCTCTAAATCAAATTTCAATTCGAATACTTATTGAGTCTTTCAACAAGTTTTTGCCAGGCATTGATTCTACTCAAAGGCAATTTGGGGTTTTCCTTAAAGCTTCATTGCTGTTAACTCCCTCCTCCGTAAGCCTTATGTAACTGGGGCACATCAGCCTGGCTAAGCTAAAATATGTTAATGATTCATTTTCCAAACTTTAAATACAGGAGAGCACGGTGCATTTAAAAAGCTCCATGGCTGTGTTCTTCAGGGTAGCTGGAACGTTTGTGGGTATTGCCTGCCCGGGATTCATTCCCTTCTTTTTCTGGAAGCAGTATTTGACTTTTCTTTTGGGGTGTTCTTGTACTCCGTTGTCAGCAGCCTTGATGAGAGAAGGTCATTGAAGTGGCTGCGGCTGCTCCTGACCTGGGAGGCAGGGTGGGAGCTCTGAGTCTCTGTCCCAGGAATTTGAACCTTAAGTACCTTGACACAAGTTCACTGCTGATGAGCTGGCTCACATGGGAGGAGGGACTGGGTAGAGTCTAGCCATAGTCCCCAATGCTCATATCTCTAGAGCAAGCCTGATCCTGATTTTCAAATTCCTTTTGATTCTCTGGTCTCTTCTATAGGCTAGTAGACTGAAAACAAGGGTGTGCCTAAAATTTACATAAACAGTTCGTTAAAAATTAAACTATCCGTGGCTACATATGTAGATAGAGACATAGGTAGAAATCTAGATAGTTAGTCAGATTTTTTTCTACAACATCACTTGATATCATGCTAGTGAATCAAAGAACACTGGAACAGTTTGTGGACATTGCTCTAAACCTCCAATCAATTCAATTTTTCAGCTTGGGAAGAGATGGTTAATGTTGTTTAGCATAAAACACCCTTATTCCAAGATGTACAGTCTCAGAAACCCACAGTGACAGTTTCACTCTCTCCTACAGGGTTGCTATGAGTTGGATAGACTCAACAGCAGTGAGTGAGTCTTATAGAACACCGTCTATTAAACTTGGGCATGCTATTAGTAACAAAGTGGCAGGTGACCTCAGTTGGAGGTCCCCGGTGGTATAAGCAGTTCGTTCTTGTCTACTAACCAAGAGGTTGAGGGTTCAAATCCACCCAGTGGTGTATCAGAAGCAAAGCCTGGCGATCTCCTTACATAAAGATGACAACCAGGAGAAACCGTATAGCACAGTTCTACTCTGTAACACAGGCGGTTGCCACTGTGTCAGCATGAACTTGCTGGTAACGGGTTTGGTTTCCACACTGGGTGAGGAGAGAGAAGAGAGAGAGTGCAGATCTTCTAACTTGATTTTTTGCCGCCCCTTCCCTCCTTCCACCAGGGCTCTGGAAGATCACAGGGCCACCGCTGTTACTCCCGAGAGCCAGCCCCACCCATCTTCGTGGATAAGGTTGGCGATGGACCCCTCTGAAGTAGCATCACTTGGTTTTGTAGTAGGCTACTATCTGCCCAAGACATACACCTGATTCTCCCACGCAGGAAACTCCCAAAGGAGAGTCCTGGGGCATTTGGGAAAATTTCACAGACTCCCAGAGACCATCACTCTGCCTCTTCCTGGCCCTACGGGGAGGTGGGGGATAGGGGTGGGGAGTGGGGTGGGGGCAGAAAGTAAAGCAAGAGACTGGAACAAGCCTGATACCTTAGTCACAGCAGTGGGGGAAGCTGTCTTGCCCCTTACTCCCTTGATTCAGGCATGTGGTTTGGAAATCAGTGTGGATTACATAAATGATTTATTTCCTTCCTGGTGGGGAGAGCAATGGTGATATGCTCATCACAAAAGTCCAAGCAAAGTAAGTCCCACTAAATAAAAAGTGAGGCTGCTTCTGATGATTCAAACAGAAGAGACTGGCTGTCTTGCTCAATGTAATAGCAAGAAAGAACACACGGAGTGTCTGGCTCAATGGGAAGCGGATCTATTCAGCAGAAAGGTCACCTGGCAATAAAGGCCTCAAAGCTACAGCACAAAAGGCTGCATCGGAGACCAGCTCCCTGCTTGCTTCAAGAAGGAAATGGGGGGCAGTAACACTTCTCCTAAAATAGGAACCCTTACTTTTCTATCGGAAAAGATGGCAGGCCAGCTTTAATGCATGCAACTACTAAAGCCTTTCATTCCAGGCGTTGAGAAAATAAGTTGGCGGCGTTATTTTGAAACAACCGAGCTTGAAAACATGGCAAACTATGCTTTTAGCAAAAATCATATTTTGTAACCACTACTTTTCAGTGAGTCACTGGGAGTTGCTGTGAGTCAGAATTGACTTGACGGCAGTGAGTTTGGCGTTTTGAGCTTTTAAATGAGCAGCAGATTTGGTGATGTAGTGTTAGAAATTGAGCCGCTAACCAGCCACAAGGTCAGTGGTTCAAACTCACCAACCACTCCTTGGGAGAGACAGAGAAGGCTGTTGCTCCCAGAAAGATTTAGAGTCTCCCAAACACAAGGGTTATTCTACCCTGTCTTACAGGGTCACCATGATGAGATTCTGACTAGAGTCCACTTGAGTTCAGTGAGCTTTGTTTTATTTTTGTCTAATTTTTTTTCAATGAAGTTAATTTGGTTTAGTTTGTTTGTTTGCTGGGTCAACCTCATTTAAATCAGCACTAAGTTCTCTTTTGCACTTGACCAAAACTTGAGCTGGTTCTTGCTCTAGAGCCTTAAAAATATATGTATATCTATTGTAGCATAGTTGAAATATCATTTCATGGGAGCAAAGAGGCCTAAAGAGCATATGATTATATTTTTCCAAACTCTGGCATCAAAATTCATCCTCTACCTTATAAATACTGATGGGCCCAAGGAAATCACTTTATATCATGGGAAAGCCATGTGTGTTTATACACACATGCACACAATTATAAAAAAGTTACATACATATATACATTCACATACATAAAAGAAATTGCACATAATAATGAAAAATGGAAACAGATGAGTAATAGCGAAAAGTGAAAAATCTGATATTGCTTCAGCATTATTTATTTATTCAGCAACTATGTCTTGAGCATCTGCCATAGGCCAGGCATTCTTTCTAGACAATAGATATATTAATGAAAAAGGGGTTCGGGGTATCTAGAGTTCATTGGGGGAATGAAAAGGAGTAATCATGTCAACTCTTCATTATGGGAAGACTTCGTGGTGGCATAGCGGTTATACCTTGGACTGCCAACCACAAGTTCAGTAGTTTGAAACCACCAGATGCTCCTTGGGAAAAGAGGCTTTTTTGGAAAAAGATGAGTTACAGTTTTGGAAACCCACAGGGACAGTTCTACCCTGTGCTATAGGGTCACTATGAGTCGGAACTGACTCACTGGTAGTGAGCTTGTCTGTTTGTTTAATTATGTGAAGTTCAAGCAAATGTTATTGCAGGACAAGCTGAAGGCACTTCTCCCAGACCTAAGGCTTGCCCATTTAAGGCACAGTGGCACGGGAGAACCCCGGAGGTTTGAGAGACTGGAAGACTCAATGCCTCGAGGAGTCTGGAGGGTGAAGGAAAGTGCTGAGGAGACTGTCAGAAACCCAGTGCAGAAGAGTCTTGTAAGATGCTCCTCCGTTACCTGATCCCCTGTGAGAACTCTCTTCTTGGCTGTTACAACGTTGTGAGTGGAATGCCAAAGAATAGAGACTTCAGACCGGGAGACCAGTCAGGTTGGCACAGTTATCTGGGAGTGAAAATAATGGGGGACTGCATTAGGGTTAAGGAGCCACAGTGGCACCATGCTTAAGGGCTGGACGCCTAACTCAAAGATTGGTGGTTCAAATCCACCAGTTGCTTTGCAGGCAAAAGAGTTGGCCATCTGCTTCTAGAAAGATTGCAGTCTTGGGAAGTTCTATGGGGTGGTTCTATTCTGTCTGATATGTCACTTGACACGAGCTTGACAACTGACTTAAAGACAACACGTTGGATGCTGGGGTTCGTATTAATGTTTTTCACGCACTGCCAGCATGTCATTTCCAACTCACAGTGACCCTACTGGATGGCTTTAGGGTTTAAGTAAGTGGACTAGGGAGAAGAGAACAGAATCCCGTGTGGTGGAGGAGATAGATCTACGTGATTGAAAATGATGGACAGGAGGTTCAATGATGGTGTCTTGGACTTGGGAATGTAATGACATTGACTGTGACCAGGAAGCTGGAAATAGATACCGACTTTGGTGGGAGAGTAGAAGACAGCCGTGTAGGTTTTAGAAGAAAGAGACCCAGAAAACTGGGTTCCTTTAACGTAAACCATACCTGTGAGTTCTCAGGTAGAGATGGAGGCTTTGGGAAGGTTATCCGTATATAAAACCTGGAGGAAAGAGGTAGCCCAGCAGTACAGATTTCATAGCAGCCAGCATGTACATAATTTTCTTGAGCACTCTTTTTAAAATATGTTTAGGTTTTCCTTCTACACATTCTTCAAATGTATGTTGGTATTAATTCCTCTGGTTCCTTGAGGCTTCCTCACCCCCAACTCTCATGAATCCAGTGCTGCTTCTCAATCCAGACTAGACCAGAGCATGGACACAAGTATAGAGAAGAGATGGAGGTGGGGACTCATGACACACGGAATCCAGAAACAGGAGTGGGAATAGCAATACCAGAGGGGTAGGGGAAAGGGAGGGGGTGGAAGGAAGGGAGAAAGGCAGAACCAATCACAGTGATTAACACATATCCATACACCCCTCTCCAGGGGGAAGAATAACAGAAAACATGGGGGAATAGAGACAGCAGTCAGTGTGAGATATGAAAATAATAATAATTTACAGTCTATCAAGGAGTTGAGGGTAGGGGGAGAGAAAAAAAAGGAGCTGATACCAAGGGCTCAGTAGAGAGTAAATGTCTAGAAAAGAATGAAGGCAACATATGCACAAGCATGCCTGATGCAATCGATGTATGGATTGTAATAAGAGTTGTAAGAGTCCCCAATAAAATGATCTTTTAATTAAAAAAAAAGAGTTGAAGATAGGTTTATGACCACTGAAGGAACAATAAGATAGAAAAATCAAGCTAGAAAACCCAACAACCACCGAGTTTCAAAATGTAGATGAGAAGGGACGGTATGAGAAACAAGGAACAAGGGGACAAGCGCATCACAGCAGGAAGGGACAGTGGAATAAGTCCAGGCCACACAGTTAGGAAGGTCTGATCATCTGGGCTTGGACTTATCTTTAATGAAAGAGAATGACTTATGCGGTCAACATAAATTAATTTAAAATGATTTCTCTGCTTAGAATTTGCACATTCCTCTGTTCTTCAGTTTCTTAAGGGGTCTATTTTCTCACTATCGTCCTAGATTTCAGAATCTAGTTGTCCTTAAGTCAATTCAAGTCCTGGGCAAAGAGCAGGACTTCAAACTCGAGTCAGTTCCAGCTCAAAGTGACCCTCTAGCACAGAGTGGGACTGTCCCTGTGGGCTCTGAGACTGTCAATCTTTTCAGGAGGAGAAAGCCTCACTTTTATCTCTCAGAACAGCTGGTAGTTTTGAACTTGGCCTTGTAGTGAACGGTCCAACATGTAACCCATGATGCCACCAGGGCTCCTGGGCCAAGCACAGGTGCTGAGTAACGGCTTTCTAAAGGCCTAAGTGGATGACAATGGCTGTAGCTCCCCATGACTAAACAAGCTATAACAACTTTCCTTAAAACAATGAATTCATCTCTCCAAAAGAGCTTGCTCTTTCCACACTTCTCTTACACAAAAGAACTGGTACTCAAATGCAGATGGAGGTGAGAATAACAACAATGGATACAGTTAAAAGAGTTAACATTTAATTGAGTCCTTGCTAGGTACCAAGTCTTTTCACAGCTGTAACATGAATAGAACATGTGAGCATCACATCAAACCTAGGAGGAGAATTCTGTTAGTCTCATTTCACAGATAGGGAAATTGAGGTGAAGAGGGATGAAGGGACTTCCCCGAGTTCTACCATGTGCAAACTCTTTTGTCATTCCTATAACTAAGCTGCCTCTTCAACAAGAAGCAAAAGGATTGAATGATCACAGTACATAGACTAAGGGAGCTTACAGGCAAACGGTGGCTCCATGTTCTGGGGTGTTGTCAAGTCTCTGGTGAATCACACTGACCCTACAAGACAGAGTGGAACTGCTGCAAGACTGCACGCTATGAAGCAGATCTGTAGGGCTTTTCTCCAGTGGAGCCCTGAGGTGTTTGAACCAATGACTTCTCAGTTAGGGGCAAGCGTTTAAGCAGTGAGGTAGTTTATTGTGCCAACCTGGCCGATAAACACATGTGGGGTTTATCGAATGGCAGAGGGATAAATGGCTTGGTGGGCCTTGCCTTTTGAGTTCTCGGGTCTCGTTTTGTGATGGTCAGACCAGGGTGCAGCTGCCTTAGCCAGTTCCCTGCTTCAGCTGGCAAGGCTCATTTCCTGCAAGACATCCCTGAGGAGAAGCCACATGGACCTACCCCGATGCAGCCCTGGGTGCTGGAGCAGCCATGTGGAGACCCCTGCCTGCGCTGAGATGCTTACACTTTCACTGATTCGGCTTTCCTCTTGCAGTCGGCATCATAGTGTGTGTTTTGTGAGATGGAGGAGGACTTTGTGGATTGGTGTTGGACATATGGTGTTGGACTTGTGGGCTTGGGCAGCACTGGGTTGGGATGTTTTCTTGATGTGCACTTAATCTTCTATAAAACTCTCTCCTATACATGAGTTTCTGTGGATTTGTTTCTCCAATGTACCCAGACTAACACAAGCAGTATGTCACAAGCCCACCATGAAGCCCGTGGAAAAGAAAAGACAGAAAAAGAAAGCCGTTGCTATTAAGTTGATGACAACTCATAGCAGCTCTAAAGGACAGAGCAGAACTGCTTCACAGTTCTCTAAGATTATAAATCCGTGCGGTGGAAGACACTCGTCAAGTGACTAGTGGGTTTGAACCACTGATCTTTTGGTTAGCAGTTGATATTTGGATCACTGCCACACTAGGGCTCTTTAGAAGATGACTATAACTTCCCCAAATGGAACCAACGAGCTGTTCTGATAAAGGCTCCTTAAAAACAAAACCCAAAACCTCACTGCCATCCAGCTGCTTCCAACCACTAACCACAAGTTCAGAAGTTTAAAACTTCCAGTGGAGGCTTTCTACTCTGTAAAGAATTCCCACTCATTGCCATCAAGTCTACGACTCGTGGTGACCACCCTGTGGGTTTCCTAGGCTGTTACGGTGTACTGGTATAGAAAGCCCAGTCTTTCTCCCTTGGAGCTGATGGTGGTTTCTAACTGACAACCATGCGATCACAGTAACCACTACACCACCAAGGCCCTCCTCCTGCAAAGATTTTCAGGCTCAAAAACGTGCAAAGGCAGTTCTACCCTGTCCTATATGATTGGTATGACATGGAAGACCAATGCTCTGAAAATTCATCACATCCACTTTGCAGACATGCCTTGCAGTCGCCCACCCCCTCACTTAATCTACTCTTTCTCTGTGTGCTCACTCGTAACAATTATGGGCATGCTCATCTACTTCATTTTCTATTAATACAATGTCATTATGTAATGATGCTTATAATTAAAGCAAAAGGCAAAGTTTTTAAGTAATTAAGCCATTAAGTGACCTTTTTCTTGTAGAATACTTTAAGTAGTTATGTTTGCTATTTCTAAAACTGAGGGGTTTTGTTCTAAGGGATGTCAGCATAGATTTTTTTCATGACTATTTTCACACCTTAGAGAGATGGACATGAGTAAGAAAAAAAAAGCTCAAATATTTGAAGAGTCAAGTTAAGGACTTGAATGGTGAAATTTAAGCTATTAAAACATGCGCAATCCCAAATCTGCAAAATCAGCCATTTCTTGTTCGAGCTGAGACACATACCTTGCCAAAACTATGTGTATCAATTTGACTTTCAAAAATACGGACTTTAAAAACCAAATATCATTCTTAAAGGGCATCTCAAGACATGTCTGGAAAATTTTGAAGTGATTGAAGGCATCTAATAATATCACAGCACTCTGCAACTGAAGGTAGATGAGACCCAAACCACTATGCATGTGAATCTTATTTATTTATGGAGGAAACGATTTAATGACATTAAAAAACTCTCAAGGGATAATCTACCATGAAAAGAAATTTTTTGAAAACATTGGGAATAAGTGTATAACTTAAACGTATTTTAACTAATGACTATTCGGGGAGATTGGAAAAAGTATGAACTGTGAAGAAAACCGATAATTGAAAAAAAACAAAACCACCTATAATTCTACTAATAAGAAATCTCCATTATTAACTGGCACTTGAGCACATCTCAAGTTCAACGACTGGATTTTTTATTACTCAGAAACATTACAAAATCTAGTTTAAATCAAATGTGATTATAATCCAATTATTTAAAGTTAGAAGTCCATTCCAGATAGGATGAACAAAACACCGTGCTTGGAATAAGAATGCATTTCTGTTTGCATCACAGCTTGGCCACTACATAGTTCTGTGGCCTTAGGAAATACAATTATCTTCTCTGATTTGAAGTATTCTCATCTATATCATCACGTGCCTTCCCTACTTTTGAAGTCAAATGAAATTATGAGCTTAACAGTATTGAGGAGACATTAAGAGATAGGTGAGTGCAACAGAACAATAGGCCCGGTGCTCTGTGAGTTCTATGCTGTGCTGGTCAATACCACAAGGTCCAGAGTCCAGACCCATCATCTGCTCCGTGGGACGTGATGGCAGCGGGTTTGGCTTTCTGTTTACTTGTTTCCTGCGCTGCTCAGAAATGATGTAATATAAAAAAATGTATTATCATTGGTCATCTTACTACAAAGCTCAGATGTGATCATCAGCTAAGGATATTTTGGTTTTATTAGATATTAGTAATAAGTAGGGCACGGATAGCTTATGGTGTGATGTGGCAACCTAGTTATGTAGCAACGAGGGGCTTTCCTTACAAGCTTTTCAAAGCTCCCTCAGATTACCCTTGGATACTCTTATATGAAGTAAAGGCAGTTCCCAACTTACAAGGCATTTGAGTGACTGAAGACTGCATTTTTTGTTTTGTGTATCTTATCATTTGTAATATATACTACATGCACCATGGAAGCACTTAATGTACTGACATTCTCATTCTCATGGTAACCCCAAAATACAAAGAAAGACAGTATGGATTTATAAAGACACTGATAATAAAAGGCAGTAATAATGAAAAATAAAGTAAGATGAAGTTTTGCTTAACATCGAAACAACTTAAGACCACAGTTGAACAGAATCTAATTGTAAGTCAATGCAGGGTTACCTGTATATGGACAATCCATTCTCCAACATCTAGTTCACTTACCAAAACTTTCCAAGACAGCTGACATTACACAACTAACACAGACATCAAAACAACTGGTAATTCTCTGGTATCATTCTTATCTTTTATGCCGAGAGACTCAGGTTCAATGATCAGGCAACGTACCTCATGCATAGACACTAGTTGCCTTTTCTCCTCATTCGTTCTTTTCTGGACACAAAAAACCCTCAAGAGACAGATAACTTAGTTGGAAAAGAAGGCAAGAGGCTTGAACACGAACTTGACGAAAGGATTTCCAAATGGGCAATAAAATATACAAAAAGGTGTCTGACTCCTTTGTTCTTGGGGGGAATGTAAAATAAAGCCACAATAGAGTCCTTCCACATACTCTGTCGATTGGCTAAAATTTCAAAGATAATATTAAGTCTTGCTGATGAGGAGACTATAAATTGATCAAGTTGCGCCGGAAAAGGCTTAGCAGTAACTACTTATGCTGAATATATGCATACCTTGTGAAGGAACCAGTTCATTCTTTAGATTTTTTTTAAATCAATTTATTGGGGCTCATACAATTCATCACAATACATAGATCAATTGTGTAAAGCACATCTATACATTTTGTTGCCCTCATTATTCCCAAATCATTCTTTATATTTATAGCCCAAAAGAACACACGCATTAACAGTCGCACAAAGGACAGATGCAAAAGCACTGAAGCACTGTCTGTCACAGTACCAACTTGGAAACCACTTATATGCCCATCAAGAGTAGGATTTGACTAGGGTGTGCCTTTTTGACTAGGTTAGTCACACATGAGAATACTATACAGCAAGGAGAGTTAGCGAGCTACAACTACCTACAACTGCATGGGCCAATAAGCTGGGCACAGCGGCATAAACGTATGAGTCCATTCATGTAGAATTCAGACACGGGGAAAAAGAATCCAGGATCTTCAAAAAACACTGCCAGGGAGTCAACTCTGACTCCTAACAACCCGTTAGGAAAGGGAAGCACTGCCCCTGAGGGTTTTCCAGAATGGAACCCTTTTGGGCAATGGTTCTCAACCTTCCTAATGCCACGACCCTTTCATACATTCCTTATGCTGTGGTGGCCCTCCCCTCCTCCTCCCCCAACCATAAATTTATTTTCGTTACTACTTCATCACTGCAACTTTACTACTGTTATGAATCCGAGAGACCCCTGTGAAAGGGTCAGTCGACCCCCAAAGGGGTCACAACTGACAGGTTACAGCTCAACGCGTAACCACTATGCCACCAGGGAATAGTATGCATGGTCTTAAAAGTCAGTATACTGGTGGGCGGAAGGCCCAGGCAAATGGCCATTGGAAAAGGGAGTGTCAGTGCCAATAAGGCAGGGTTCCTCATTTGGGTGTTTGTCACACAGGGCTGTTCACTGGTGAGCATCCATCAAGTTCAACACACGTTCCCCACTCTTCTGCAGGCACACTCTATTTCACTCAAAAGTTTCTCAAAAAGAGTTCCCACCAATCTCCATCCCCCCAAACATCCAAATGCCAATGTTCCAGAAGTTCTTTACAGAATGTGTGCATTGTTTTTCATGTTTTTATATTCTTTTAAATTTAAGAGTATTTATCCAGATGAGAGATTTTCATGCCAGTTCATAAAAGAAAATGGCAAGAGAGTTTATGTGAAGACAGGAATTACTTGGGAGACATGAACTGGGCTCTAAAAGAATGCCATTCCGGTGGAAACAAATTGATGGGGACAAGGTGGCGGAGTGGGCTGAGGGCCACAGGTCAGCAGGTACAAACCACCAGGTGCCCTAGGAGACAGATGAGGCTCTCGACTCCCATAAACAGTTACAGTTTTGGAAACCCACAAGGGTGGCCCTACCCTGTACTAGAGGGTCACTATGAAGTGGAATTGACTCAATGGCAGTGAGGGAGATGTAGAGAAGAATTCATGAAACCCAAAAGAGAGGTCTATGCATTCATTGCAGTCTTCAGAGAAAGGGCAAAACTTCTTTCCACAGAGAGCCCGCTGCTCACAGAACAGTCTTTAAACATGAAAGCAAAGTCAAACAATTAGAGGAGGGAGAGAATCTATCTCATCGAGGTGACAGCAATGGAAGAGGGGGGGTTGAAATGAAGAACGATGGCGTATACGTGTAACTTAATTTGAAGCCCACATATCTTTTATATTCTTGCGGAGAGATAATGATGCTAGAGTAGGAGGAATCTTTAACAAAGCTGTCACTTATATGCTTTTTTAAAAAGTATGTGAACTGGTGGAGGATCTATATCTCTCAGTCCCCCTCTAATTTCTAAGCTTTGGTTGGAATGGAATGTTGATATGGCCTGAGTCCCCATGCTGTCGCAAAAGAACACCTGGGCAGCCCATTTGATTTAGCCATCCGGCCTCCATCACTAGCGCTACAGAGGGATTGGGCTGCCCTTTTGCCCTGCTGTCCACTGGATTATTCAGTGAGCAGCCTCCAAACTCCACCCAGCATATGGTTTACAGGCACATGAGCGGTCCCATGGCCAGAAGGACACGTCATGACTCTTCTCCACCATGAAAATCAAGTATGCTTCAGACTGAACATGCCTAGTGCTTTGAGTTGCCCACCTACAAAACACTGACTGCAACCCACCTATTCACCTGCCCAAGAAGAGAGGCTCAAACAGCAGCAGGTGGGCTACAAGTTAGAGTTCCCAAGAGAAAAAAATGTTCTAAACTAAGGGAAAATTCATTTTCTAGTGACCCAGATGTAGACATGTCTTTTATCTTCAAAAGGCATTTTGCTGCAAGAAGTATTTGGTTCCTTAACAAAAAGACAGGAAAGTTTGAGAATCAGTAGGTGAATCAAACCTTCATCCCTTTCCATCAGTACTCCCTCCAAAGATGCAGACCAGGCTGTCTCCTCTCCCTATGACAAGCTCAATGTCAGTAAAGGTCAAAAATAAGTCAGGTAAGAATTATTGCTCTGTTTGATGCTTTATTGGTGAATTCTTGATTCCATTGGCTACCCAGCTTTAGAATGCTTCTAATTCATTATTTAAGAATAAACAGAAATATATAAAGCTAGAGAGTTCTCCTCTTTCACTATTCTATAGAGAGAAAGATTTTGAATTTAGGATTTCTTGATGTGGACAATTTTACAGACTAAAAACTTTGTAACCACTTGGTCTCCCATCTTATTAAATAGAAGTTCTTCTTTTTTTTCCCCCAGAACACAGACATCTCTCTGCAGATGTCATCTTTAAAAGGTGTTGCCTGCTAGCTGAACACTACATGTATTGCTCAGCTATCAACTGTTGCATTCAGGAAACAAATAGCACTGGACATACAGCAATTATGAAAGCCTTTAAACTCCAGGGGTTTCAGTGCTTTGGGTAATTTTTTTAAATGGGATGTTTTCTTTAAGATTGGCTAGCAATGTAGTGGTCCCTTCCCACATACTGCCTTCAACTTTCTTATTTAGATCAGTTCAGATTTTGACCTTGTTTGTACCGGAAGCGTCACCTGAATTATCGTCTACTGGCCCATTTTCCAAGGTCGCAGATTTCTCCACATGACACCTTAACATATTGATCAGCTTTCTTGGAGGGTTTTCTATGTGTTTTGAAGGCATCTCCAGCCAATGCCTGGCAGCTCAACACTGCAGTTTGGCCAGCCTGCATCCCCCGCCGGCGCCCTCTCACATCACTCCCTGAAAATCAAGTGGCTTAATGGTAAAGGAGTAAGGAAATACAGCTGGCATTTGCTGGGAGCTCGTGGGCTAGCATACTGCACAGCATATTTCGAGTCATCCAATCCTGATACTTAGGTGTTTTTAGAAACCTTCCTTTTAGAATTTAATACCCAGACAGCCATTTTGCAAAACACAGCAGGTCCGTGAAATAAAAGGCTATTTCAATCTCCAGCAAAATCGTCCCAGGATGATAAAGCTGTGCAAACGCTGGCGTTGCTGCAACAGCTGTATCTTCCATCAAACAAGGATCAGCCACTCTTTCTCTGAGACTGATCAAAATCTGTGTCAGTGTGAGCCTCTATGACCAGCTGTAATTTGACCAGCTCTGTATTATTTCTTGCTGGGAAAGATCCCCCCCCACCATCCACCCGGCCACCAAGCATGCCATAGTTCAAATATGAAGACAGAACTCCTCTAGGAGAAAGAGAATATCAACTGGTTTGCACAGGCACAGGTCTCTGAGGCAATCAGCTTCCCAAGCAACCCCAGGGCAAGTGATTTGCCACCTTTCTCAGAGTAACATGGCACTAGAGAGGACTAAAATACACATTGCCAGCAAATCTCAGAAGCTCATGCACATCAGGTGCCCTGAAATCTCTTTGTGCAAATGATTGAGCCTCAGCACAGGGATGACATACATCCGACAGAGGCAAAACGCACCCGACAGACACAGATGGCAGGTTCAGCCCCTAGCCACAATCCCACAGCAACAGAAACTTACATAGGACACCCGGACTTGCCTCCGATGCACCAGCCCACAGCACTGCATGAAGAGGAGAGCCGGCTGCCGTCAGCGTGGGGCTTCACCACGCTGCACTGTGCCTGGCTGTCTCATCAGAGTGTCTGTCTGTCCATTTCTTCCCACCTTCCACTCCCAGGTAGGAGGCATGGGCAAACCAACCCTTAGTTTCTGCCTCCTAGGTAGTTTCTTTAAAGGAAAAACAAATCAACAGTCCTGTAGGCATGCCAAAACTTCGTTTTCCTTTTTCGTTCTTGTTCAGGTCATTTGAGATCTTCCTTCCCGAAGGAGTTGTGTCTTCACAACATTGACAGCGAGTCTCACTTATTTCCCTGACCGAACTGTGGCTAACACCCGGTGCTGCAGGCTGTCCAGATGAGCAGAGTTTCGCAGCCACATTTCTACAGCAGCCATCCTCAACTCGGGAGACAGTCCACCACCAGAGGCTCTTGCATTTCACAAGGCGGCAGCCTCCGGCTTTTCAAAAGAGAAGGGCCTACTCTGGATGCTGTTTATGCTACTGCTTCTGAGCGGGCTGCTGCTCCCGCCGCGGCTCTGCTGTTGTTGCCGTCCTCACAATGCACAGTCTGGCAGCAGCCGGCATCCTCGATTCAGTGCTACCTCCGTCACATCGCGGGCATATCGCATCTGCTAGTTCCCCCTCCCTCCTCTACCCTGAAACATGCATCGTCTAGACCTTAATGTACTCTGGATTCCTAGGGCGAAAGAACACCCTCCAGACCGCCAGACGCTTTGTCTTTCAGGACGCGTCTCACATGAATTGCAGGAAGGCTTGCCCGAGTGGCCTCAGTACCTGACTCACTCAGCCACTGCAGCTGCACAGCTTCGCCTGCTCCCTGCCAACGATGCATCTCCCACCTGAAAGCACAGCAGTGAACATCACTCTAGCGAGCAAATTTGATCAGCTCAAGCCTGATGAATTAGATAAGACATCACCTATGATTGGGATTCAATCAACGAAACCCGGCTCCCTTCCAAGCATGAAATCTTACAAATGAGCACCCCTCGGAAGCTACTGTTTGCATCCTTCACGATAGAGCCAGCCTTAAGACACAAAACAAAACAAAAACACTCCTTGCCACCACTCAATTCCAACTCATAGCGACTTTATACTATGGGGTAGAACCACCCCTGTGGATCTCCGAGACTGTAACTCTTTAAGAGAATAGAAAGCCTGTCTTTCTCCCAAAGAGAGGCTGGTGGTTTTGAACTGCTGATCTTATGGTTAGCAGGCCAACATGTCACCACCGTGCCACCAGAGCCGATTAAATATGCTTCCTCAAAGAACTTGCCGATGTCACACCAAAAAATATGAATACTTGGTCAGTTATTAGTTCAATTTAACTATTACAAAATCAGTCAGTTATTAGTTCAGTTTAACTAGCACAAAGGTCTGCCCTGAGCTTCATGCTCTTTTCAGAACTCTACAGGATCACACTGGCAATAAGAATTCAAAAGTTTCGATCCTAAACTTAGGGGGCAATGGGTTTATGCTAATAAGGGCTGAGGAACACCAAGATGGAGGTGGAGCAAAGCTGCATGGCACAAAGGATGTAATGGTCACAAAGTTGGAACCGTAGAAACGACTGAATGGGCGTCGGCTTTACTGTGTGTATATATGCTCAACCACGCTAGCAACCAAATGCATAAGATTCGGGTGACACAGTTGAAGTATTACGTGGCTGGGCAAAGATGGTTCATCTGTATGCTATGCACAACTCCAACACCTTTCACTGGGCCACGGCTACTGATCCAAAGGTGCCCACTTTGTCCGCGTCCCTCCACATGCTCAAGAATGATTAATGATTTCATGTCAAGGCAGTCACCGAAGTGAGCCCAGCAGATTAAAATCACCTCCTGTTGCTGGTTAGATTTTATGACAACTGGTACCCGGAGAAAAGGGAAAGGGTGGAGTCCAACCTATCAAGCAGGTCACAGCCTGATGGTGCTCCCTTCCTGAGGTGCCATTTTATAAGCGAGAAACTGGGACCCTGCCGTGCTCTCTCTTGCCCTTCACCTCCCTGCTCGCTTGGACTCTGTGTCTGCCTGGAGACGGCCTCCTGTGGGCTGTGGGCCCTGGGAGCAATGGGCATCCTGCCATGTTCCCACCGGCCTTGAATCTACAGAACTCTGCAGCCCCCAGCAGGTGATCTCCTTCCCTCTCACTTGACCTTTCTGCATGGGTGACCTGCAGCTGCAGGTGTCCCAAGTGGACTCTGACTACCACTGGGACTCTGACTACCACTGGACCAATGGACTTGAGTTGTACTGTGGAGGTGCCTTCTTGACATGAAACCATCTCTTGATATGAAGCTATTTCCTATTTCTTATACATACATGAGTGCCACTGGTGGTGTTTCTCTAGACAATCCAACCTAACATACCTAATAACATGCCATTTTGACCCATGGAATATGGAAACCGATTAATTCTCAATACCTAATCTACATTTTCTTAAAAACCTGTGATTTAAAGTAATAGCTCTCTCCAAGGAGGCTTGAAAAATTTCACAGGAAAAAAGTGGACTTACTGATACTGGAATTTTCCCATGAACTTTTTAACTAGAAGAAGACTGTTAAGAGTAGAATTACTCCACACCACATTAGGATCATCTTCTAATTTTACAGACCAATAGCTGAAGCCCAAATGCTTAAGGAAGTGTTGAGTCTACCAGTAAAGTAGGTAATAGTATTGCATCTGTCAGTAACACAAGCAATAGTAATTCACACAATTTATAGACATAGTCTAGGAAAGCCCCGCTGGCGCAGTGGTTATAAGGTGGCTGCTAAATGCAAGGTCAGCGGTTCAAAACTACCAGCTGCTCCATGGTAGAAAAATAGGGCTTTCTACTCTCAAAAGTCATCGTCTCAAAAACTCACAGGGCCATTTGTCCCCAGCCCTGTCGGATTGCTCTGAGTTGGCAGTGAGTGTGAGTGAGAACCCTGCAGCTTTTTATATCTTACTTAAAGGGAAATGATAGATGATAGGCAGACAGCCCAGAGTATGATTTTATGATTCATCAGAGTCTTGGAGTTAAAGAATAATAGGTTTATCCTCTGCAACACAGGAAATCCAGGAGAGATAAACCCCTCAGGGTCAACAATAAGAATAGAGATACCAGGAGGATAAGGGAAAAGTAGGGGGAGAAAGGGGGAATCGATTACAAGGATCAACATATAACCCCCTCCCAGGAGGACGAACAACAAAGTGGATGAAGGGTAATAGAGGATGATATAAGGCAGGAAAACAATAATCTATAACTTATCAAGGGTTCACGAGGGAGGGAAGGTGGGGGAGGGAGGGGTAAAAATGAGGAGCTGATATCAAGGGCCCAAGTAGAAAGAAAATGCTTTAAAAATGATGATGGCAGCTTGTGTACAGATGTGCTTGACACAATGGATGATTGTGTGGATTGTGATAAGAGATGTAAGAGCTCCTAATAAAAGTATTTAATTAATAAAAAAAGAATAAATCTGAATTGTATTGCAAGTAAGTCTTGGGGGGGGAAATCATATCACTTCCTAGATCACATAATATATTCCCAGGAAGCAGGTTTTCAATTAGAATTTCAAAAGAAACATGTAGAAAATATAGCCAGAATTATAAGAGAATATATAATTACAGTTCAAGCTTTTTAAGGACTCTTTACCCCTAACATGACACACTTAGTAACTTGAATAACCAAAACAAAATAAGGAATAGGAATGAACTCAGAGTTAGAATTAAATGAGAACACCGGGGAAATAATGTCTTCTTTGGCTCTGAATTGGATTTGAAATTCACCTTTTTACTCGCTGTGACTTTATTAGACACACTATGTAGAGACCTCCTTTTCTTCAGAGAAATTATCCATCGCGCCACTCAAGAAACTACTAAAGGATGCCAAGTGCTCCCAGATTTGAACCAGGAAACACTTATTGAGCACCATTTATTTTCTTGGCACTGCCCTGGGTGTTGGCAATCAGATGCAACTACCATACAATCTGCGCCTTCCTCTGTAATACAGCAGAGGATGGGACACGGCGTGTATGAGTGCTGCCAGTCTGCAAAGGAAGCAGCTCTTCCTTTGGAAGAACACACAGTTTTTCAGGGCGGGGAACACTCTTGTTAGCCTGAAAGCACAAGTAGAATTGCATCCACTGGGAAATGGTGGAAGACAAAGAATCCCAGGCAAAGGGGGCTGCAATTGCAAAAGCACAGAAGAATATATGCAGAATGTATTCTGATTCTTTAGAATGTATATGGGATTCATATTCATGGTATTTTCAGACAAGAGGGCTTGATGCTAATCCCTTCAGACCAAACCAACTACTCCCTCCAAATCACTCCTTCCTCCCCTCTATCTCCCTCGATAGTTACTTAGCACACAGTAAGCATACTAGATTCCCATTGCCCCCTCTTTTGGCTGCTTCCCAAGACACTTTTTCTAGTCTCCCTTGCAACCAGTTACAGCCATGCGACTAGATTCTGAACAATGGACTTTGAGCAGAAACAATGCAGGCTAACATCCTAGTCTTCCTCTCCATGGAAATGGAATATACCTTCCTCTTTCTCTTTTCACCTATTTGTACTGGCCAGGATATAAATATGTCATATAAAAAGGAAGTTTCATGTCAAAGAGAACAGAGCAAGAAGACAGAAGGAGCCTGGGTCCCGACGACTGTGAAAGCTCCCCTATGACTCTGAACGGTGACATGCAGGAGAAACACTTCCATTGTGGCCTCCAGGTGAACCTGTATCTAATGAGGACTGTGTAAAACTCTTGGGGGAAGCCGAAAGCTTTCTCTTTCTCTCTTGGAGTGCCTGGAAATTTCAAACTGCTGACCTTGTGGTTAACAGCCCAAGGCCTAACCACTATGCTATCTTGTAGAGCTTGAGCATTATGGAACTTTAAAAATATGAAGATATATTTTGTTTGATTAAGAAATAGGAAAAATAAAACCCTCCTGATGACTTGACATTAAAAAGGTGATCAGTAGTCCAATATCTGTGTGAAATTAGAATCTTTTAAATTTCTGTAATTATCTGTAATGCAGGTTTACTTATTAAAAAGTAAAAGGAAAAACTCACTAAAACTAGACTCTTGCTTTCGGAAGCTAGATCACAAGCCTACGGAAGTGCTAAATTCACTGCTTTGTTATAAGACCACATATAGTAAAATTAAACCATTAGAGAGAAAGTGACAAGATCAACAAGGTGTCAGAATTAACAACAACAACAACATCAACACGATGTGAATGCCAGCTACTTCTTAAAGTTCACTTCTGGGCAATCCTGACAACTCTGAGAATTAGTGCTTATTTACTACTCGCTTTCTGAGTCATCCTATGTTTAGCTGGTTAAACACAAGAGTTAAATAAGCGTCCACAGAGGATGTCAAGTGGCTGAATAAAATGCCTGTTTTGAGAGGCAAATTCCTTGAGAATGAAGAAAAAAGCCAGGCACTGAGAAGCCTTTGCAACTGAACCGACGGTTTCCTTCTCGGGGCTGACTGCACTTGGGTGTTTAAGGCACTTTTGGTGGCTCTGGTTCCAGGAAAGAAGTGTCACTCCCCCAACAGACAGTCCAGTCATCCTCTCAGTGTCCTCCTCCTGGATAGCCTGTTTTCATAACTATGACCACTCAGGGCTTAGTGCTAAATCCACCAAAAACGTCTTCTCTAATTTAGTAAGAACCGAAACAAACAAGGGCCAAACCTATTATTCTAACATTCCGCCAAGAATATCAGTTGAGTGTTATTTACCACATGCACATTGTCTGTTAGGTACTCGTCATAAAGTCAGAGCAAAACCAAACCCACTAGTGTTCAGACAATTCTGATGCACAGTGATGCCACATAAGGCTATACCAGACTATATCATTACGGAAGCAGGCAGCCTCATCTTTGCTGGTGAGTTTGAAGCCAATCTTGCAGTTAGCAGCCCAGTGCTTAACCCATAGTGCTAACAAGGCTAGTAATAAAAGGACACATAAAATGGTCATCCAGTCAATTATGACTCATGGTGATTCCACATGGCTCAGACTAGAGCTGCGCTCCAAGAGGTTCTAAATGACTGTGTAAGCCCGGGTTGACTAGAGAAACAAATTCATAGACACACTCATAAATGTATAAGAAAGAGCTTTACATACAAGAGCAATGGAGCATTGAGAACACATCCCAGCCCAGTCCAGATCAAGGTCATAAGTCCAATATTAGCCCAGATGTGTGATACCAATCTATAAAATCCTCACCAGACTCACGAAACACACGCAATGATGCCAAATGCAGAAAGATCACAGGCCAGTGGGGGGGGAGGTCTTGTGGATCCAGTGGCATTGTAAGCATCTCAGCGCTGGCAGGGGTCTCCACGTGGCTTCTCCAGCTCCAGGGGTTTGGCTCCATCAGCCTCTCTCCCTATGTCTTCTCCACAGGGACGTCTCACAGAGAGACAGAGTGTCTCCCATCTCCAAGGAGGAATATAGGAGTTTCCACAAGCCTCAGAAGGCCATGTTCAAACAGAGGCCTCATTGGCCTCTATCCTAATTGACAGGCTAGACTCTACCTCGACACTCTTAATTCTCAAATTGACACCAGATTTTGTAACTACCACAACGACTAAAGTTTGGAAGTAGATGGCACAGCCTTTTTCCACCACGAGGAAGGGTTTAATTCATACTAGGTAAGTTCTTTGTCTCAGTAGACCACTAAAAAAGAACTGGTTGATATTCAGCCATTTTCAAGAGGTTAGCATATGATCAAGAACCACTTATACTGGGGAACAAGTCCAAGCTGCACTAAAGGCATTGTGAAAAGCAAGGATATGGACAGAATACCAATTGGAGAGTCTCAACAAGTTGGAAGAAGTGCAAGATGCCCCCAACCCTGGAAGACAGTTAGTTACCTTACTAACTAACTGAGATGAGAGAGATTCAAATTTGGTCCCATTCCACAGAAAAGTGACCCAACTGAACATGGAATTTATTGACAAGATCATGAATATCACAGGCAAGTAACATTTTGTTGGTCATTCAACAATGATTGCAGCAGTACAGTGACAGGAAACTGCCAGAAATTCAAGCCTGATTCAGAAGAAGGCTTGGAATGAGGGGTATCATTGCCAATGGCAGATTGATCTTGGCTGGAAGCAGAGAATACCAGAAAGATATTTACTTGAGTTTTACTGACAGTGCAAAGGCATTCAACTATGTGGACCATAACAGATCATAGATAGTATTGAGAAGAATGGTAAGGCCAGAAAACTTCATTGTGCTTATGCAGAACCTATCTACATGGACATTCAGACACAATAAGGGATCAGTGAATGGCTTAAAATCAGGAAGGTTTTGCTTCAGTGTTGCATCCTTTCACCATACTTACCCAATCAGCATGCGGAGCAGGTCATCTGAGAAGCTGAACTCTGTGAAGAAGAAGGTGATAACAGGCTTGGAGGTAGGATTGGTTTTAATCTCCCATAAGCAGATGGCACAACCACGATCGCTGAAAACAAGGAGAACTTGAAGCATTTGACAGTGGAGAGCAAGGACGGCAGCCTTCAGGATGGATTGAAACTCACTGTAAAGAAAACCAAAGTCCTCACAACTGGACTAATTGATATCATGGTGAGTAGAGAAATGATTGAAGTTGTCAAGGAATTCATCTTGCTGGAATCCACAAGCAATGCTCATGAAAGCGTCAGACAAGAAATCAATGGACACGTTACGTTGGGTAAATGTGCTGCACAAGTTCTTTTGAAAGTGCTGAAGAGCGAGAATGCCACTTTGAGGACTAAGGAATGCCACCTGCTGCAAGCCATTGTATTTTATATCACCTTATATGCATGCTCAAGTTGGGCCTTGAATAAGGAAAGTGGAAGAATTGATGCATTTGAATTATGGTGCTAGCCAAGAAGATTGAAAGTACCATGAACTGCCAAAAAAACAGACAAATCTGTCTTGGGAAAAGTGCAGTCAAAATGCGCTGTAGAACTGAGGATGGCAACACTTTATCTCACATACTTTGGACAAGTTATCAGTAAGAGACCAGTTCCTGGAGAAGTAAAAGGGAGGAGCAACGAAGACTAGGATGCACCTTGAAGAGGCGGACTGACACAGCGGCAGAGGCAATGAGTTCAAACATAACAATTTTAAAGATGGGGACTCCCAGGCAGTGTTTTGATGTGTTGTGCATTGGGTCATTATAAATCGGAACTGATTGGTGGCACCTAACAACAGCGTTCTTTGAAAGAAAGCATGGATCGCTATGGAAATATATGCAGGTTGACATGCCTAGAATTAGAGGGGTCAGAAAAAGCTTCCCCGAGAAAGTCAAAGTCAAAGTGAAGTCTGGAAGGGATAAATTAAAAGGGCGTGGGGACATAGGGCAGAGGGAAAGAATTGCAGTAGCCCTTCCAGATAGAAGAAATATTCATTACAACCAGGAGAATTCTGAAGGTGTGCAGCTGGAAGACAGAGACAGAGAGAACAGTGAGGTTAGAGAGGCAGGTGATTGCCAGCTCACGAGGACCATGCTAAATATATTTATCTTTCTGCAAAGATGAGAGTATGGAGGCATTATTTAAAACTCACTTTTGCCAGAGGAGTTGAAACCAGGTTGGAAGGTGCCCAGAGAGGAAGCAGGGGCACCAGGTAAAGAGTAGCTATACTTACACCGGTGAAAGATAATGGTAACTAGTTCTACAGTTATCATGTGGAAAGCAATAGAAATGACTTATCTATGAGATATTTAGAAATGAGAAATATATATATACAGATATGGAAAATAGAAAAAGAAACCCATGTAAGAGATAAATTTCCCCAATTTTCTCATTTCTAGATCTTCCGTCTCCAAGGGTAGAGCCCCTGCTAGATCTTTGTTGTTGTGGCTGTTGCAGCTTGTGTCTACCCTTCATTCACGCCTCCTTTCTCCCCTCTAAGATCCCCATCTGGTCCCTCGAGTCTTCCACCGACTGAACCAATGAGTTACAGAGACACCCAGATACCACTTTAGTTTATTCCAGTTTCTACAGCACTGACCGATCCCTCTAATTTTTTTTCTTATCAGGACTCATGAACTTTTGATGTACTGATTTTCCTTCTGATCAACAGCCAAGTATTTCTTTCAAGAGTGAGAGTGATATTCTATTTACTTACCAACCATCTATACCTAGTAGCAGACGTAAGTAAAATGATACATGCAATGCCATAGTAGACACACAATCGGTAGTTAAGACATCATACTCCACGAAATTATAATGCTCAGAAAATGTGTCCTATCTCAGTGATAAGTTGAAAACACATTTTGTGTTGTTGAGATAGAGTGCATATACTACATTCAAGTGCGTAGAGAGCCATCTAACCCTCATAAATGCCAAGTACCTCACAGCCCAATCAGATTCAAATGAGCTCAATACAGCAATGCGAAGCACAATTTAAAATGGAATGCTAATCATTACTTGGGCATATCAAAGAACCTAACAAAGAATCTTTCAGTCCATTGCGACATTTCTCAAATCTCTTCTCTCTCTCCTTGTGATTATCTCATTCAACCAAAACTGCTCAACAGTTGGTCCACTTTCCAACATGAATGAAAACATCAGCAAACAGATTCCCAGGCACCCAACTCCTTGGCTTTTCTCCTTCAATCCCCAAACCCAGCTGTCTACTTAATTACTGAACCATATTCTGTTTTCTTTAAAATTCCCTCCTTGCACTGATTACTCAGATTATGAAAAACAGCCAACAAACTTAACTATTTCCCTTTTATGCTTCATCTCCATCTCCAGCTCTCTAGAAATAAAATTCGATTTTATATTTCAGAGAGGCTGGCATGACAGAGAATTATTAGAAGCTAATGGAAGAAGACATACTGAATGAGCAAAGATAATTCCCCCCTTCTTATTGGTGGATATGCCATGAAAACATCATGGCTGATATCTCTTGGGTTTAGGCTAAAAACAGAGAACACCAGAAAGATGTGCACTTGGGCTGTATTGTCTATGCGAAGGCATTCGATTGTGTGGATAACAAACCATGGATGGTCTTGTAAAGAATGGGAATTCCAGAACATGACATTGTGCACATATGGAACAGGTGATCTTGTGAGTCCCATGAGAACCATGTGAGGTGATTACTGAAATCATCCTCACTTTACAAATGAGAAAATGGAGGCAGGGTGAAGTTAAATAAATTGTCCAAGAAAATAGGAGAGTCGGGTTTTCTATTCAGAAGTTTGGCTCTTGAGCCAGTGATCTTGAAAACCATGGTATTGTGCCTATAATGAGTTCTGGTGGCTCAGCAGTTAAAGCACGTGGCTACTAACCACAGTCAATGGTGGTTCAAACCCACCAGCTTCTCCCTGAAGGGCGACATGACAGTTGGCATCTAGAAAGATTACAGCCTTGGAAAGCCTATGAGGTAGTTCCACCCTGCCCTCCAAGTATTCTAGGGTTGACATGAAATGTATGGCAATGGGTTTGGTTTTTATTTGTGTTTTCGATGAAAGGTAAGCATTCATTTTGGAATGTGAGGGAAGTACACAATTATCAATGAACAAATTAAATCATTCAACTGACACCCTTTTTGCTTAGGTGAGCCAGAGTCTCACTGGGTGGTTCCGCTCTCTTGCCTAAACCACCATTTGAAAGCCACTCACACTCATTGCCGTCTAGTAGATTCTGACTCAAAGAGATCCCACACAAGAAGGTAGAGCTTCCCCATCGGATCCTAAGACTCTGAATCTTCCTGGGAATAAAAAGCCTGATCTTTTTTCCTTGGAGCCATTGGTGGTTTTGAACTGCTGACTCTTCAGTAGTGGCCCAATGTGTAGCCCACCACGCCACCAGGGCTCTGCAAACCATTCTTACCCTTGAATTTTTCCCTTCCACTTTGGTGAAACATTTGAAATTTTACTATTTGGATAATTTGTATTATGTAACCGGTATCTTCTCAGAAGAATTAAAATATGTCTCAGGTGTAGAGGTATAAATCATTTACATAAATTGAAGTCATAAAAATCTATTTCAACGATTTCTATTTATCTACCTCCTCACTTTGTTTCCGAAATAATTTAAACTGGCTTAAAATTTAAAAAAAAACACATGAAAAATAACATGTAGCATAGCATGAAATAAATAAAGAAAGAAAGAAAATGGAGTAGAAAAAGATCCAGACATAAAACTAGAAATGAGGCTTATCCTATAATAATCAATATACTTTCTATAGACAAGTCATACACTTGGCTGTAAGCTTTCTAGCAGCCAACTCAAAAAAGGGAAACTTGGTCAGTTATATAATTTACTGTCCATAAGCTTAAAATAAACCAAATTCTCATAAGATCGCTGCTTGGCGCTGACCCCAGCCATTAAATTCTCTGGAGGGCCCATAAAAAGGAACACGGTGTAAAGAAATAAACACCACTCCTGACAATCGCCTTTTGGGAAATGCTACAATGGGTTTTATAAACCTGTTTCATAGAGTGACCTTCAGTGTTGGCTAAAAGTATCATGTCATAGCAATATTCAACTTAAAAATCTGGAGGCTATGGGAAGAGCAATAACACCACCAACAACACAAAAACAACTCTATAACTTAACGATGCCGGCACTGAGTAAAAGACTCATCACTATCCATAGAATCCACATAGTCACCGTGTGGTTAGTTATTCTATAGAATAGAGAGCAATTGGCCCACAGCACCCCAAGGCTGTAAGTATTGACAGAGGTAGACTGCCACATCTTTTTTTCCATACAACTCTTATCACAATCCATCCATACATCAATTGTGTCAAGCACATTTGTACATTCATTGTCTTCATCATTCTCAAACATTTGCTCTCCACTTAAGCCCCTGGCATCATCTCATTTCCCTCTCCCTTCCCGGCTCCCTCACAAACCCTTGATAATTTATAAATTATTATTTTGTCATATCTTACACTGTCCAACGTCTCCCTTCACCTACTTTTCTGTTGTCCATCCCCCAGGGAGGAGGTTATATGTAGATCCTTGTAAGTGGTTCTCCCTTTCCACCCCACCTTCCCTCCACCCTCCCGGTATCGCCACTCTCACCACTGGTCCTGAAGGATCATCCGCCCTGGAGTCCCTGTGTTTCCAGACTGCCACATCTTTTATCTGGTTAACTGTCTAGTGAGTCCAAGTCCTGAGATAACTGCCTGACCTACAGAACTGGTGACACAAGGAAGATGTCTTAAAATAGTCAAACACAAACTTGTGTTGGGTGGCCTGTCACCAAATTAGGAAACTCTCACAAACTTTTAAAACTGCTGTTAGAGGATGAGACATGCTAGGAGCTAAAAATGGGTCAGCAAAGTATATATGTGTGCGTAATTATATGTATATATGTATGTACAGTCATATATGTAGATACGTGCTGAAGGGGAAATTAAATTATATTAAAGTTAACCCAACCTTTATGTTAGGATTTACACACACACACACACACACACACACACAAGGACGGCCATCTACTCAATTTAGACTCATACCTATCCTATAAAACAGAGTAGACCAGTGCCCTACCAATTTCCAAGACTGGAAATCTTTCCTGAAGCAGAAAGTCTCACCTTTCTCCTGAGAAAGAGATGATGGATTTGAACTGCTGACTTGGTTATTAGCAGTCTATTGCATAAACCATCTCACCACTATGGATAGATGCTTAAAATCAAACCACAAATTATCTCAGAAAAATATAGTAGGTATTAAAAAAAAGAAAAGAAAAATATAGTAGGTATCAATGTCACCTTGTGTTTATTTTCTACTTCCAAAAATCCATGTGCCTTTTTGTCTATGCTACTGTTACACCAAAAACCTTGCATATTGTTATATATCAATATAAAATAAAATGTTTCCAGAATAATTTAATAACTTCAGAAGTAGAAAGAATTTCTCCGGTGAACCATACTCCATTTCCCAAGATGATTGGGTGCCTCCGATGGCCTAAGCGCTCTAGAAAAAAGGACTCATTGCCAGCGTGTCGACTGACTCCAAGGGATCCTATAGGATGGAGTGGAACTGCCTTTGTGGATCCAAGGCTGGAACTGTTTGTGGAAGTCGAAAGCCTCATCCGTCTCCGGTAGAGGGACTGTTGGTTTCAAGCTGTGAGCAGCCGACTCATAACCACACCACTGAGGCTCCTCCAGTAGGTGTTAGTCAGAGAGTTGGGCATTAGGCACAAGGCTAGCTAAGACCTTCAATGTATTCTCTTGACCAAGACTTCAGATGTAGCTTGACCTTGATGACATTGCACATTCAGTTCCAGACTATCACAAAGAAACATTGCAATAAAGTGAGTTATCTGGATTTGGGAGATTTCCCATTACATATGAAAGTTATGTTTCTATTGTGTTATAGTCTATTAAGTTTATAGTGGCATTATTAAAGAGTTTGAATATTGTGAGAATTACCAAAATATAATCCAGAGACACAAACTGAGCACATACTTTTGGGAAAATTGTGCTAGTAAACTTTCTGCAAGCTGATTTGCCCTGAAACTTCAATTTATAAAAAACACAATTATCTAAAGAGGAAATAAATGATGGATGCCTATTTCTAAACAAGGCAAAAATTTCCACTGTAGGTCAGAGCAAGGAAGTATTCTTCACTGCCAAATTTCCTGTAGACTCTATTAAATATCTCTTGAGACTTTTATTTAATGTCCCCCCTGGTTACTGATATTTTTACTTCTGCTCTGTCCTTTTCAAATCATGTTTTATACATAATAGGACTTCAACATTGCTTTTTGGTTATAATAAATATTCTTACATAATTCCTTGAAATTGGAACACACACCTGGCTAGCCGAGGCATCAGAAATACTAAAGAAAACTAATATAATGGTGATAAGGATAGCTTTAGAGAAAATAAACTGCAAAGAGAGAGAGAGAGAGAGACAGAGACAGAGACAGAGAAGGCATGAAGCAGAATTGAGAAGGGGAGGAAAGGGAAGAAAAGATATAAAAATATATTATTTCCTAAAAATAACCCGAATGGACAGGAAAATGAATTAGTAAGAATATTTTTAAACACTAGGAAATTTGACATGCTAGCACATAAAATATACAGGCAGAGCAGATCCATTGAGACAATTGGTTAGACATTTTTCTAATGATAAGTTTCTGACATAAAGGAAAAAGAGAATGCAAGAAGAGCTAGGAGAAATATGTAAAGCTGATTAAAATGTTACTAAAATAAGCTGCTACCACTAGTCTATCATTTTGCTGTACTGAGATGACTTAGTTGCTGTTGTGTTGTTAGAAATCAAGCTATTGGTATTTCAAATAACTGCAAGGTCAGCCATAATGGACACATTTCAGCAGAGCTTCCAGACTAAGACAGGCTAGAAAGACATATTTGGAGATCTACGTCCATAAAAAATAAACCTGATATGTGAAAACTCAGTTACAGAGCCAGGGGATAAGCTCCTCAATTGTAAGGCACTCAAACTATACTGGGGAAGAACTACCTGGTAGCGTGAAACTTAGTGATGTGAATGGGGCAAAGCTTTCAGTACCCATGTCTGCTGATGTGGCATGACTCAAACGCGAACAGCTACAAGCATCCATTAGTAATTGGAATATAAATTGTACCAAGTTTGAATCTAGGAAAATCTGCAGTTGTCAAAAATAAAACGGAATGCATAGCCCAAGAGCCTAAGTGTTATTGAGCTGAGTGGACTGGCAATGGCCACTTAAATGAGACAACTATATGGCTGACTATGTTGGAAATGATCGACTGAAGGGGAATGGTGTCATATCTGTTACGAAAAAGAACACTTCAAGATCTGCCCTGAAGTACAATGTTGTTGGTGGTACAGTGATATCTATTTTCTAGGAGGAATAGTTAATATGACTATTACTAAATTTAACCATCAACCATTAATTACAAAGATGAAGATATAAAAACTTTTTAAAAAATGAATTACGTTACTTTTATTGATGTTTTTTGCCCCAAAGCATCTTCGGTTTCTAACATGTCTATTTGATTCTTTGATTTTATTTTTTGTTTCAATGAGAAGAGTGCTCTAAATCAATTTAAATATAATGAACTATAATAAAATATAATGAAATGTGGAAAGATCTGGAGTTAGAAAACCAAAAGAGAAGAGCACAGTATTGTCCTGTTGCTACTGTTGTGAGTTCAAGTTTTGTATCTGCTTAATTTACCAGGTGACACTAACCCGCTCCCCTTGAACAGTTCATCCCACCAATATCATCACACCTGAGCTTGCCTCAATATCAACGGGAAGTTCAAACTCATCTTATTCAAAGCCAGTTCCTCTAACTCCCAAGGTGCCAGAGTCACTTGCACCTTTTAACAACAGAAAGGACAGCAATGAATGTGGACCTCCCAGGTGAAATGTGCAGGAATTAAATCTACTGCATCTGGGGAAAGAGGCAGTAGAGAAGCTCAACACTGACAATCAGAACAAGGCCAGAGGCCAACTACTTAACAGATTATGTAACTGCTCATATGCAAGTTCAAATGGAAGAGGAAGAAATTAAAACGAGTCTACCAGAGCCAAAGTATAAGCTTAAAGTATATTCCATCTGTGTTTAGCAACTGTCACAAGAATAGATTTGATGCACTGAGCACTCATTACCAAAGACCAGATATTCTGAGACGACATCAAGAGCAAGATGCACGAGGAGCCGATGCCAGGGACTTACGTGGAGAGCAAATGTTTTGAGAATGATGAGGGCAAAGAATGTACAAAAGTGCTTTACACAATTGATGTATGTATGGATTGTGATAAGAGGTGTCTGAGCCCCTAATAAAAAGACTAAAAAAAAGACGACCCTGATACACAAAGAAAGCAACAGGTCATTAAAATAAACAAACTAGCAGGAAAGAAAGAAAATACCAAATAGATGTTGGAAGAGACTGAAACTTACTCTTTGCATGTCGTGTAACTAAAATCAATGACAGAAATGAAGTAAAAGAGTGGAATGAAGATTGCAAAGGTGGTTGGAGAAGATAAAGTAAAATATTATAATGAAATGTGGAAAGATCTGGCATTAGAAAACCAAAAGAGAAGAACATGGTATTGTCCAAGCTTAAAGAACAGAAGGAAAAAAATCAAGCCTCAAGTTTCAAAATTAAAGTATTATATGGAAAGAACAGTGAATGATGCTGGAGCACCAAAAACATATGGAGGGAATACCCAGAGTCATAATACCAAAAATAATTGGCCAACATTCAATCATTTCAGGATTCAGCATATGATCAAGAACTGATGCTATTGAAGGCAGAAGTCCTACCTACATGAATACTTATTGAGATGTTTCAACAAAAAGCACTCACTCATCAATGCCAAGAAATTTGCAATACAGCTACCTAGCCAACTGACTGGAAAAGATTCATACTGGTGTCTGTTCCAAAGAGAAGTGATCCAACAGAATATGGAAATTATCAAATAGTATTATTAACATAGTACCCAAATAAATTTTGCTAAAGAGCATTTGCTAAAGTGCAACAAGACTACTACATACTCACACTGGATTCACAAGAAGATGTGGAACGAGGGATATCGGTGTTGTTCTCAGATGGATCTTGGCAGAAAGCAGAGAATATAGAAAAAGATGTTTACCTATGTTTCACTGACTAAGCAAAGACACTCAACTCTGTGGATCTAACAAATTATGGATAATACTGTGAAGAATGAAATTCCAGACCACTTCCTTGTGCTCATCTGGAACCTCTCTAGACGGACCAAGAGACAGTCATTTGAAGAAGGTGATACTTCCTGGTTTACGATTAGGAAAGGTGTACTTCAAGTTTGTATCTTTTCACTGTCCTTATTTAATCTGTCTTGGGAAAATAATCTGAGGAGCTGGACTACATGAAAAAAAATTAAAAAGGAGGAAGAGGCAGGGTTCTCTAAGAGAAACAAGACCAGGGTGCTTACAATTTTATATATGTATATATAGGTTTATACAGTGAGAAGGAATATAACAACTAATTAGTCCACCCATCAGTACAGAGGGCTCAGTTCAACTCACTTTCATGGAACAGTTAATATACTAGAAGTCCTTCAAATCACATGGGCTCCCGGGTTCAAGATCAAAGAAGCAGACAGAAGAGTCCTCCTTCAGGCAAGACAGGCAGAGTCTGCCTGCAGGCAGCAGGCAGCAGGGTGGGTCTGCAATAATCAGTAGCCTGGGAGCTTAGCAAAGCTGGCCTGATGCATTCTTGAACTCAAGCTATGCATAGCGACAGAATCCACCAATTCAAGCGATGTATGCACCAGCAGCTTGGTGAAGCGGGTCTCAAAGGACTCTCAGGCTTTAGTGACACAATCTATGGGTTGGCTTGGCCCATAGGTAGTGTAGCACAGAGGTTGAGGCAGAGAGCTAGCTAAAGCAATAACACACTGGTCCGATCACCAGGGTGCAGGGGAGATATGGGATGCCAGCCGTCTTCATTTATCTTGGTCGCCCTCCAATCAAGCTGCGACCTGATCAAACTCTGCCCACATGTTCCAATTGGTCTAGTTGGCACAATAAACCTTTCACAATAAGTGACATCATGATAAATGGAGAGAAACTGAAGCTGTCAAGGACTTCAATTTACTTGAATCCACAACCAATGCGCATGGAAACAGCAGGCAAGAAAGCACATAGTATGTTGCACCGGGCAAATCTGCTGCAAATGATTCCTTCAAAGTATTAAAAAGTAAAGGTGTCGATTTGCAGACTAAGGTGAACCTGACACAAATCACGGTATTCTCCATCAGTGCATACGCATGTGAAAGCCGGACAATGAATAAGGGAGACCAGAGGATAAGTGATGCCTTTGAAGTAGGGTGTTGGCACAGAATATGGAACGTGCCATGGGCCGTCTTAGGTAATGGAATGCCAGATGCTCCTTAAAAGCAAGGAGGCAAGATTCTGTCTCACATACCTTGGACATTTTATCAGTAGGGATCAATTCCCGGAGGAGGTCGTCATGCTTGGAGAAGCAGAGGGTCAGCAAAAAAGAGGATGACCCTCAAGGAGACAAAGACAATGACAGCAGCCACGTGCTCACACACAGCTGTATCTCTGAGCAGGGCAAAGGGCTGGCCCGTGTTTCATGCTGCTGTCAGGGGGTTGCGGGAGCCTGAACCAAGTGGACTGTACCCAACAGAGAAACTGAAGACGCTAAGACTCAGCTGTTGTTTTCAATCATGTACTGAAGAAATGTATCACAATGAATCAAGACCTAGCCAACAAACAATTCTGAAGCATTTTTTGTGTTTCAGGCCATGTTCTAGACACTGGGGAGAGCGATAACACTGACAACTTCGCGTCGCTGCTCCCACACATTGTTTGCTGGTGACATGGGTATTTCACAGAAGCAACAACTAACTTAACTACCTCTCAACATGCCATGAAGGGAATTGCAGAGGGTATAGGGAGTCAAGTGTGAGGGGCCAGTGAGAGGTATATGTTGGGTTGGAAAGAAAGGCACAAGGATAAACCCAATTTGGGATGGAAGGGGGGCTGTACTACTGTGTAAATTATAGTTCTATGTCGAGAGAAGTACACTTGGAGGAGAAAACAAAAACATCTTGAGAAAGATTAACTTTGAGGCTCACTGGAAATGCACATGGAGATGTCAAACACAGTTTAGCACATGAGTTCAGGGAAGAGGTTTGGGTGGAGAGATGACTCTGGAAGTCAACGTGTGGTCTTGAAAAGCCATATGCCTTATTGAGATTACTCAGGGAAATAAGGATAGAGAAGAGGCCTGGGGGCTGGATCTCAAGCAATTCTCATTCAGAGGTCAGAAGAGGAGACGGATCCAGTCATGGAACAACCGGTGAGGCAGCAAGAAAACAGAAAGAATATAGTGTTCTGGAAGACAGAGCGATTTCTGGGTCCAAGGCCAATGAAGGGTCAAATAAGGTGAACAGGGAGAACTGATCATCAGATCTGAGAAGGTGAGAGCCACTCATGATCAAGACTTGAGTGGATTCAGGGCAAGGCAAGTTTTCTTTTTAATATATTTAAGCCAGTGCGTTCTATGGTACGTGAATTATATGCCAATAAAACTTGAAAAAAACAATGATGATTCTGATAGTTTTACTTACCATATATACTCGTGTACAAGCCAAGTTTCTCGGCAAATTTTTTAATGCAGTTTTAGTGGTAAAATTAGATGCCTTGGCTGATATTCGGGTCGGATTATACTCAAATATATGCGGTATCTCTGTCAGATGAGAGTATTGGCTCCCAATCCCAGCTGCCTGGGTTTACACCCCAGCTCGAACACTAACAAGATCTCTGACTTTACTTGCAGCAGCTACTTTACTATTTGGCAGCTCATTATTCTTATCTATTCAATGAGCACTAAATTAGCATCTACTGTATACATTTGCCATGACTATGGTTCATTTTATTCTCTTTTTCCTTTTTTTCATGAAATGATTTCAAGAGCATCAACTCTGTAGTACGGTGTGGGTTTTATAGCCTGGTTGCAGGATGAATGCATAAGAATCGCTTTCTGACTCGTGAGATTATGTTGCAGGTGTCAGGTGGCATCCATTCGGTTCCAGCTCACTGCGACCTTACGCACAACAGAACAAAACACTGCCCAGTCCTGTGCCCGCCCCACCACTGTCCTTACGTTCAAGCCCATTGCTGCAGCCATGGTATCAGCAGTCCATCTCCTGGAGGGCCCTCCTCTCTTTCGCCAGCCCTCCATGTTACCAAACATGATGTCCTTCTCCAGGGACTGGTCTCTCCGGACAACATGTCTGAAGTATGTAAGACAAATTCCTGCCATCCTTGCCTCTAAAGAGCGTTCTTTCTCACCATCTGTGCATAAGGGCGGATGGCACATTTGCCAGAACACAGAGAAAGACTTACTAGTAGGTTCTACCGCCCGACATCATAAGGGATGTGGTATTTGTCACAACTATGACGGAAAGTCAATGAAGGGTTTCAGCAAGAGGGAAATATGATCAAGCTTTCCTTTGGAAAAGACCACTCTGGTTCCTGCCTGAAGAACAAACAGGAGAGAGTGTAGAGTGGAGGTCAATAGATCAACCTAAGGTCCGGGAGAGGGCCCTTTAGATTAGGTTTGGCTGGCCGAGGAGGAAAAGATTATGGGATTTGTTTAGAATACATGCATGCTAAAACCAAAGAAATCGCTGGCTGAGTCCATGTCTGGGTCCATGGAAAAGGAGGGTTATTATGAATGACTGTACGATTCATGTTTTGTAACTATTTTGGCAGAAAAAAATACTACTTGCTGTCGGTGGGGAAGAATGAAAAGAAACCATTATGGGGGAATGAAGCATTCAGTCCTTTTGGCCATATTGAGTCTGAGGTCTTTGAGAAAAGAAGAGGAGAGTTCACGAAAGCACTTCAAATTGTTTCCCAGATAAAGGATTCATAAGGAATTACCTAAATAGGGCCTTCGTTTTCTCACTCCGGACAAATTGCCAAAATGTGACAGAGAACTCATTTTTAAGTACAACATCATAGGCTCCACTGCTGCGAAACTTCATCTGTTACCCATGGAAGACCTTTATCTATTCTCGGGGGGAGCGGGGTGTTATAAATGTAATAAAGGATGTTTTAGCTATTTGAGTCACTGAAACTCTTTTGCAATGTGTTCTTTAGGCTGAAGACTAACACCGTCTAAGAGAGAACCCAACTGGAACTGAACAAAATGTCAAGCAGAATATGTTTCTAGGCACTTGTGTAATTTCAAAAGAAGACTCATAGTTTTTTGTTACGCTTGCTTCAGAGCATGACCTGTTCCTTTCAATCCAGTCATTCAAGATTTTTCAGATTAAAAAAATATCTATCAGGCTACTCAAAAGTCATGTAAGGCTGTTGTAACAGATAAGGCAGGGAAACAATGATCTGTAATAATGTTCAAAAGGACTCAGGCAAGTTCAGGTAAGATACACACAGCCTGATCTATCCTGAGCATCTCAGACCCCACACAAAGGATGTGGGCGTCATGGCTTTGTGTCCACTTATCTGAGCCAGGAATCCTGGTGGTTTGGCAGTGAAGGTCTAATAATCCCCCGGGATCAGCTCTCCTTCAGGGTGTGGCCTGCTTGGAATAGGAGATGCCCTGGGAAAGCTGGCTCGCTTTTAGCTGGGTCTAGAGGCTGCATCTGGCTTGTCTACATCTCATTTTTTGGACTTGAGCCCACAGTCTGTCATCTTGTCTGTTGATCATCCCGTCTTACCCACTGACCGTGGATTCAAGCCTGACCTGCTGGTCTTGGATTCCTTCATCGCTGGAGCCACAAGTCCGCTGTCTTTCTGTTGACCTTGGGTTCATTAGTACCAGCAGCAACTCAAGGTAGGAGAAGCCTCCTGCCTAACATCTGGCCCAGAGGCTTGGAACTGGCCCAAGATTAGAACTTGTCTGCTTCTACAACTGTGAACCATTTTGTTGATACAAACCTCTCTCAGAGAACCTGGCCTAAGACAAAGACCACAAATTCCTTGTCTATGACAAATAAAAAGCACTTTTATAATAACCTTTTTTTTTAGAAGGGAGTCCAAACAGTTAAATATCAACAATACCAAACTCACCGTCATCAATTTCATTGATTCAGAATCACCGCTGCTCTGTTTAATGTTTAAGAGACTGTAAAATAGATAGCCTCATCTTTCTCCCATGGACAGACTGGTGGGTTTGAACTGCCGACCTTCAGGTTAGCTGCCTAGCACTTAGCCACAGAATCACCAGCACTCCTTAATAAGAACTGGGAACATTAAGGTTCTAATTAACTGGTAGTCAGGACAACCTCAGGCTTTTCAAAGAAGTGGACTAAATTTTTAAAAAGGAATGTATACATTGTATTTAACGGCCAATTAAGCTTAGTAACCAACCAGTTGCCATCTACGTAGTTGATTTGACTCATGACCGTGCTCCATAAAGATCTTGATGGCTAAATTTCTAGAAGGCTCCGAGGCTCCTGAGGGTAGACTCCAAGCACCAATGTTTGGGGTAGCACTGGTACCAGGCAACTTTTTGCCCCACCCACGCTGCCAAACTTTCTTAGGTCTTTGTGTACCACAGCGATGTTTTCATTTCTCTGGCCACTAGGTGGCAAGCTTCGCTCAAGAATGCTGCCACCATTGCCAAGATTTAAAAAAAAAAATAAAATACAGCTATTAGAATAATTTGGTTTATAGCAAACTCACTGTCACTGAGTGGATTCTGATGCACAGTGATCCTACAGGCATGATAGAATGGCCCCTTGTGATTTTCCGAGGTTGTACACCTTTACAGAAGCCCAAAGGCCTCATTTTTCCCCAGAGATGCCGCTGGTGGGTTCAAATGGGTTCAAATGTTATCAGCCAAATGCATGACCCACTGTATCGCAGCAGCCATCACACATTGTAACTTCAGTGCACGCTGCCTCTGGACTTAAAAGACAAGCGTGCCGTTTTGCAATTGTAGGCTTCAGAAGTAATCGAATCCGCCCCTCTTTCAATTTTCTCCCTGAGAGAACTGAGGTTAAAAATAATGGTTGTTAACAGCAGACATGAGACTCGGACTCTGGTATCTCCATTTAGCACTTTTTCACACTGGGCTTTGGTTTTGTGTTGTGTTAACTGTAACACGGCCACAGCGACTACTATCTTAATGAAGCTTGCACCAGACCTAAGTAATTCTTAGCGTGGATCAAAAGGAATTTCTAATTGCTATACCCCCATCTTGTGTGGCCGTCAACTGTTTCATGGGACATTATTTAAAGGAACTTAGAAACTCAACAGATTTACAAGGATCCTTCCTTTAAGAAAATGTAGCAAGTCGTCCCTTGCACTGGACTGAGATAGTGCATCGTCCGCAGAAAACATGCTAGTCAGAAAATATTCGGAATGACCACTATTCTACTAATGAGAAAAAATGAAAAGGCCGAAGTGGGTCTGTGATAAAACACAAACACACAAAAAACCTAATAATTGAAAAAGCGGAACCAAGGCAGACCTCAGCCCTGGCTTTCACCACTTCAATATCGGTACGCATGTGTGAAGGCAGTCTTTGAATGCTAGCTATCAAATGTTTGGGTTTTGCTAAGTGAGGACCAGACTATCATTGGATGAGTTTCAGGAAACTGTGCCAAGAATCTGAAAAACAAAACAGGCTTTAATTATGTTTTGGATCCAAGCACACTATATGCCAATCATAAAAGTTATGTTTGGGGTGGAGATGGGGAACTATATTAAACTAAATGCCAAGTGCAACGAAGGGAGATGTTTCAGAAAATACTCTCCGTATTTCCCATCCTAAAGTCAGTCTGCATCGGGCCGAACCTTTCTCTTGGAAGGGTTCCAGAGGGAAGAGAACATCAGGTCCTTACTAGGATGTGCTGTGAGCTGGCGAAGGAGAGAGGGAGATCCGAGCAGAGTATGTGAGATTACGAATTCCTTCACAATCCTTCAACCATAAAATCCTCAGAGAATACAGTCCAGACTTCTCAGCAGAGCAGAAAATGTACTGTCTGGGCTACTTCCTGCCTACCTTTCCACCATCATTTACAGGCACAACTCCACTCTGTCTTCAGTGTCCAAGGAGATACCATGTGAAGTGCAAACTTTCTAAACACCTTGGTTTCTTCGTGGGGGTACTGCCCCTGCCCCACCTCTTTCTATCTCTGCTTCTCTACTCCAAGAACCACTCCAATCCCTTCTCCGAGTCCCAGTTCTACTTCTGTGCACGAGTCTTTATTGGCACCACTCCTGTAGAGCTAGCCACATTGCAACCAAGTGTCATGCACATCTCTCCCTTGAGAGTCTCTGAACAGCAGTTAAAGCACTTGGCTGCTATCTGAGACGTAAGCGGTTAGGATCCACCCAGAGCGGTGACAGCAACCAGACCTGGGGATCTACTTCTGAAAAATCAGCCACTGAAAATCCTCTGGAGCACAATTCTACTAGGACACACGGGGCCACGGCAGCTGGTGGGGATCTCATTCTTTGGCCTGCTTGATCCCGGGGTAAGCAGGGGCTCTTTCTTTTCTATGTCTGCACTTGCCTTGCTTGGCCCTGTGCCTGGCGCTGGGTAATTTGAACCCATG
>NW_022111377.1:12526175-12530631 GCF_000313985.2 Echinops telfairi | reverse complement strand
GAGCAAATATTCCCACAGGTATCAATGCTGCAAGGGGTGAGGGTTGGGGATGGGAGTGGAAAATGGGTGAGCTCTTTTCTTCGATAACACTGTTTTCTTCTGTAATCACTCCTAGGAGAATGCATCTTTTCTGAAGTAGCCTGATCCCAAACCAGTACTCTGGTAGTTACATATCTGTTGTCAATTTGAGAGGATTAAGACTGAAGGGGTGGAGTCTAGCCTGTCGATCAGTTCACAGCTAGATGAACTCATGTGGAGGCTTGAATGAGATAAATAGCTAGCTGGAGGAGGGACACATGCTCACTCCCTGAGACACTCTCTACTGACAAGACACATGGGGCCATGCTGACTGCAGCGAGAGCCCTGGACCTGGAGGAGCTACGTGGAGACCCACACCAGTGTTGAGGTGCTTCCACTGTCACTGGATCCACAAGACTTTGCACCCACTGGCCTGTGATCTTCCTGAATTCTGTGTCATTACGTGTGTTACGTGAGTCTGAAGAGGACGTTATAGATTAGTATCGGACATATATGGGCTAATATCGGACTTATGGACTTGATCTGGACCGGGCTGGGATGTTTTCTCAATATTCAACTGCTCTTGTATATAAAGCTCTTTCTTATACACATGAGTCTCCCTGGATGTTTTTCTCTAGTCCACCCAGACTAACACAAGTCCATTCAATTCTCTCCACTCTCTAACCCTTTGTACTAATATTGACATTGGAGTTTTAAGCTTCCTTTGTCTCTTGGGATAAAGCACAGAAACAAGACAAAAGAGGTTCAGCTGTCCAGGAGCGGCGCTGGGAAGCTACAACACACCTATATCACTGCATCTTCTTCTCTATCCCCCTCCTCAGCACCAATACCGAAATGCCCATGCCTCAGGCAGACACTATGTTCCCCATTTCAGATATACAAGTAGTAACCTGCCAACCAATCTTGTCTTTGCCCCAGTCATGGTGAATCTTACCCTGGCTGACACCTGTAAGGAGACTGGGTAATGCAATGGCACAATCTGGATCCGAGTCCAGGTGAGGCTGCAGCCAAGCTGCAGCTGTCGTGTCAGAAGTCCCGGATGGAGAAAGCTCTGACCAGTATCCCTCATGCTGAGTCAGTATCAGCAAGGCCATCCAAGGACTGAAGCAGGACTACACTGGCCCGGCCACCCGCTTCCCCAGCAGACAACTTACTTTTGGCCACGTGACTGGCAGAAAGTCATGCAGCCCCCGTGTGCTCAGACATCCCATCTGCACCATTTGGTTCTAGGTCCTTCCTGCATCCTATATTCTCGTGTTAAGATACAGCGTTAGTCTGGGTAGACTAACAGATCCATAGACACTCATATGTCTATAAGAAAGAGCTTTGTATACAAGAACAGTTGAATATTGAGAAAACATCCCAGCCCGGTCCAGATCAAGTCCATAAGTCTGATATTAGCCCATATAGGTCTGATACCAATCTATAAATTCCTCCTCAGACTCACGCAACACATGCAATGACGCAGAATGCAGGAAGCTCACAGGCCAGTGGGTGGGAAGCATTGTGCATCCAGTGGGGTTGTTAGCATCTCTGTGCTGGCAGGGGTCTCCATGTGGCTTTTCTGGCTCCATCAGCCTCTCTCCATGTGTCTTCTCCACAGGGATGTCTCACAGGGAGCACAGGGATGTCTCACAGGGAGTTAACAGAGAGAGCGAGTGTCTCCAGCCTCCAAGGAAGGAGTTCCCAGAATCCTCAGGAGAAGACCACACTTTCACAGAGGCCTCATTGGCTATATCCTGATTGACAGGCTAGTCTCCACCCCTACACTCTTAATCCTCAAGCTGACACCAGATTATGTAACAACCACAAATATAATGAGAAAATGGTGACCCACACACCTCCTATTGGTGCAAAACATATCAGAGAACAGGACCTGCATCATTCCCCTGACCATCTCGGGTCAAGGTGTCAGAGCATGGGGCTCTCCTAGGTAAAGTGCCCCAGTCATGAATCTGTATCTGAGCCCAGGACTGAGCCTCGCAGCCTGTAAGAGCCGCCCGCCTCACGTCTTTGGTGTGTCTCGGTGTCAGCAAACAGGAATCACTGCTCTCCCCCACGGAAAGGTCATTGTCTTCTCTTAGCAACATTTTAAGCTCAGAGGAGGAATCTATTGGAGATCTGTGGTATTTTGGAGATCACGTGGCATCATGGCTGGGTTGGGTTGTTAACTGTAAGGTCAGCAGTTCAAATCCACCAACTGTGCATCAGGAGAAAGACAAGGCTTTCTACTCCAATGAAGAGTCATAGTGTCACAAACCCACAGGGGCAGTTCTTTCCTGTCCTACGGGGTTTCTATGAATCAAAATAGACTCACTATCACTGAGTTTGGGAGTTGGAGTCTGGTCAGTGGTACATAACCACAGCGAGCCCCCCACAGGCAGGTCTTCCTAAGCACAATCACCCACAGGAAACTCATTGGCTTTGTCTACACCATGTTTACCAAAATCAAAGTTAATACTGAGATACAGTTTCAAATAAGATTTGTTGTGTCATAGGTGCCCGGTGTTTGGATGGACATGTTCTTGTGAGAGGGATTTTACTTCATACTATTTTGTGCCCACATGGCATAAGGTAGTACTTCTTCTCTAGAGTGCAAGCACAAAATGTACCTGCAGATCAGGCACTTAGCTTACGGACTCCCAGTTAATGCCAGGTGCAATCGAGTCCACTGAACACCTGACAACCTGTGCGTCAGAGTAGAAAGTTGGAAACAGATGCACCATAAAGTCCGTTTTGAGTTATACTCAGTTAATATGGCCTTTCTAGCCATTATTCCTCATGTGACATACAAGGGATCCCCCACCCACCTCCCTGGAATCTCCTCCCCACCGCAAATAATACTGGGTGAAGTGGAGCTTTCCTAGAAAGCATTTTTCCTGGTAGGCAAGCATCCAGCAGCTCGCTCTGAGTTAGTGCACCCAGTGGCATCGCCTGGGAAGATTCTCTCCAGACACGGTGACTTTTTTCATAAAAGCAGCTCCATTCAAACCTTGTTTTTGTGTGGGTGTGTGATGGCTGATTTAAGAGAACTGTGTCCGTCTGTGCAATTTTGTTTCTTGCTCCGGAACAATGCTGCAGAAACTGTTGTGATGTTGAACACAGCTCACAAGGACAGCGCTATGGGAAAATCTCAAATGTACAAGTGGTTTCCTCGTTTCAAAAAAGGTGAAATGTCGATTGATGACAAATCTTGCTCGGGATGTGTCAACGTCCTGAATGGATGAAATGTTGACTTGGAGTACATTTGGAGTCCGTTCCACCATGTCAAGCTGTTAATCAGATTTCTATTTAGAGGTTCTGAAAAAGATTGTGTCACAGTGTGCTACAAAAAAAGCCTGAGCTGTAGCAGCCGGGGGACTGGTTTTGCCACCACGACAATGCACCTGCTTATGCAGCCATCTCAGTGCTCCAGTTTTGGGCCCAAAACAGCATGCCTCTCTTGCCCCATGCACCTGACCTCCTTCTGTGCAATATCTTTTTGTTTCTGCAAATTCAGAGGGCCATGGAAGGATAGCAATTTGTCCATGTAGAAGAGGTGAAGAAAAAAAGCAAGGGAGGTGCTATCAGCCATCCAAAGAGATGAGTTTGAAAAATGTTTCCAAGAATGGAATCGCAGATTTGTACTTTGAAGGTGATAAGGTTGTTTTGTAAGAAAAATATTATAGTTTTGGGGGAAAAATTTGTTTGTGGGGGTTGTACCCCTCGCATTATAGTTTTGGACCCTATACCCCTGTGGCTATAGTCCCATTTTGGAGGGCAACTCTGCTATACTAATGGGTAGGCTTAGAGTAGGATTAAGACTCAACCTTAGTAGACAGTGTCAACCAAGCCACATCCTCTGTTTCCTTTGAAAAATCTTTGTTCTGAGACTCAACCTTTTTCAAAGCCAGCCACACCCTTTGCTTCCTTGGGGGCATCTTTTACTCTTTCTTAGGAGAGGCTGTGACTTAAGACAGCATCTTCTGTTTTCCTTGGATGGAGTATTTATAACCTGGCACTGCCATTACCGTGCTAACACACGTAACCTCACCTGGGAATCCCGGCTTCTCTTTCCAGACTGAGCTTTGGTAGAAACAAGAAGACCTGCTAGGACATTTGGACACTTTAGGCTTCTGGCTCCGGACCCTGCATTTGGCTCGTCTCTTCCTGACCGTAGGATTTAGGACTGAACAGCACCCACCACCTTGTGCAGCAGTCCCTCAAAGTGTCGTGAGCTTAAGTGGGATGTTGCAGCAAGTCGCAGAACGCAGGAACACGAGGGAATATACTCAAGAGGGGCATGGGATGGAGCAGAACTGCATCTTGGAAGAACTGGACATTTGGGACATGTTTTATCTGAAACCCCTTGGGACTGGTCCGTATTAATTCTTATACAAGAAAGGATTACCACAGATTTCTTTTGAGGTGTCCCTCC
>NW_022111377.1:12522649-12524444 GCF_000313985.2 Echinops telfairi | reverse complement strand
AAAAAAATCATAAAGTACGTATCATCCTTATCTTCAAGCAAAAGTTCAAAATGTTTTGTATAAATACCTTTGTGGTCATTTTTATGTGTTTGGGCAAGGGAAGTTAAATAAAACCACTTGAGGACAACTTCCAAAATAAGGCATTCGGATATTTTAGATGGAGGTTTTGGCCCATTCCAAATATGTTTTTCTGCGGATATTATCAGTGTTACTGATAAGAGTTTTACAAAAGAGAAGCAGTATCTCTTGTTGCTTACAAATAAGCTAAGGCTGGGGAAATAACGCTGTCGATGCGCCACAATCTCTCCCTGTAGACCCGGCATCTTGGAAAAGGGAGAGAGACGATAAGCAGAAACTTCCAGGAGAGCTGGAGAAGAAAGCAAGAAACGGTGCGATGTAGAACAATGTGTCTCGTTATCATTCGCTGCCTCTACATCACACAGATGAAGAAGCCCGAGCTTCTACAGTACAGGTACAGGGTCAACCAGCCACAGATCATTAAGTTTTATGAAGGACCACTTGTTGGGCCTCCTCCAGTGCAATGTACAAGGGACAGACTAAAATATACCCTATTTACTCAACGATAAGCTGAGGCACCGAATCTTAAAATCAGACAATGACAGTTAGGTTTTAACTAACTTTAAAATTAGGTGCCTCGGCTATCCTATAAAATGTGCCCAGAGAGAGGTCACAGTCTTTGTAGAGAGGGCTCAAATACACAGGAAACATACTGTGTATCCTCATGTACAAACTGAGTTTTTCAGCACATTTTTAAAATGCCCTTTTTGTGGTAAAATTAGGTGCCTCAGCTGATATTCTGGCCGGCTTATACTCGAGTATGTACGGTAAATAGGTACAAGCAACACCATATGCCATGCGTGACAACAACCAACTCCCTAGGGTTTGGGGCAGAAATTTTTAGTTGGCATTTAGATAATTCCTAGCAAGAACTATTTCCACACAGGCCATTTAAAAACATAAAAGCAGAGTTTCAGAGAAGTCTTTTTTCCCTCTGCTCACTATCCTTTCCTTTTGTTCCTTCCAACTAACCCAGGATGCACGTGACCATGGGGCAATTTTATGGTCTTTGGTCTTGAAAGACATTAGGATTCACCTTAATCCTTTCAAGAACATCACTGTTGGCCAGAAGACCTGAAAGTGCCCCATGACCTGGTCCAGCCATGCACCTCCTTCCTTCTGGTGGCTCAGTTCCACGTCACAAAGGACTTGAAATTATTTTGTTTTCCTCAACGACAGAAAGAAAAGGATGATAGAGTTGGAATAAATGATCTTTCAGATTCCTTCTAGAGCAATGCCAATGATTCCTTTAAAAGAATAATTTTATTAGCTTTTGTTTTCTTTCCCCAAGGAGAAATCTAGTTTCATTTCACTTTCAAAAGCTTAGCCAGGAACTACCATGAGTCAGAGCTGGCTGGACAACAACTGGTTCCTGGTTATCATGACAAAGGTGGTTTTTGTATTGGTGTTCTTTTTGTTTTTGCATATGTGCCTTAAAACAACACAAGTGTATCATCTTATAGTTCTACAGTTCAGAAATCCAACTAGAATAAAACCAGTGTCTTCAGGGCTATATTCCTTCTGGAGGCTCTAAGGGTGTGTTAGTCTAGATACTTTAAAGAAACAAATCCACGGAAACTCATGTATAAGAGGGAGTTTTATATAAAGGTTAAGTGCACATCAAGAAAACATCCCAACTCAGTGCTGCCCAAGCCCACTAGTCCAACATTAACCCATTAACCCATATGTCCAACACCAATCCACAAATCCTCCTCCA
>NW_022111377.1:12510248-12521678 GCF_000313985.2 Echinops telfairi | reverse complement strand
GTAGTCTCAAGGTTGGGGAGGTAGATATTTTCATTGTCCATTCGTCCATTGGGCTAATTGTTATTATCCATCTTTTGATTTTCACCATTCTTTCCTCTGGGCAAGGAGAGATCAATAGTGGCACCTTAGATAACTGCTCACAAGCTTTGAAGACCCCAGTTGATACTGACTGTGTTAGGTTGTGTTCTCTACAGAAGTAAAACCAGTGATGTTTGTATGTGTATGTATACAGAAATAGATTAATATCAAGAGATAATTTACACGGTTATAGAAGTAGGCAAGCACAGTCTGGTTCAAGACAGGCTTCTCCTGACTCATGGAGCTGTGGAAGCTGATAAACAGAGAGCAAGATAATGAAGCAGGAGGGCCACAGGCTGGTGGATGCAGAGGGAAATGAATCTAAGGTCAGCCTAATGAATCCAAAGTCAGCAATCTGCTGACAGTTCCTGGAAACACCAGGGAGCTGGATGAACCACCAAAAGGATCTGGCTCCAGCAGGTGAAGTGCAGCAATGAGCTCAACCCTGCTCCAGATGTCCCTCTTATACAAAAGGCCACACCCCCAAAGAGGTGTCATCAGGCTGTGACCTGATAGCTAGGTTAGGGTCCAGCCTTACCTTCACCCAGGAGTGTCTAGTTACTCTAACCTCTAACCATCACAGTCACCAAACCAAGGATGTAGAACAATGTTCTTCAAACTATATGACACCAACTGACCTTGGTGGCCCTGAAACTATGGGCTTGATGCCTCCGACCATCTTCTTCCCTCAAGACGTTCTGTTCTGTCTGTGACGTTTTATCACTTTGCTCCAACACATTCATGAATATAATTTGCAGCGATGGTAAATACAAATACAGACACAACCTCTGCCAATTCTATAGGTATTCTTGGGGACATTGTCACGAAGCCTCCTGCACCTGTCCCCCTGCGTGTCTTTCCAAGTGTTTACTCATAGATCTCCACTGTGGCAAGATTCTGTATGTAACAGTCTATGCTTTTGTGGCCTTTGGCGCTGGTAAACCTCCCACTGTCTCCCCTTGCCTCCATCATTCTTGACCAGGTTTTCAGTGCGCAGGCACTATCACAGGAAGCCACCTACTGTGCACTAGTGCCCCGAGATGCTTTCCTTTTCTGGGGATAGATCTCATCCTTGTCCTTGCCTTCAGTCCTGCCTTAGTCTAAACTTTTTCACACATTAGTTTGCATTTATCTGTTTAATTAATAATAGCATGAAAAAATGATCGAGGGCGTGGGTTCTTGGCAGAATGAATTTCATTTTATTGCTTGTGTATTCCAACTTCCGGGCAAATATATACCATTTCAGAAATGCACATTATTGGTTTGAGTTGCTTTAGATGGTTGTATCCATTTGAAAACAAACAAAAAACCCTTTGACTTGTTCACTGAGTGCAGGTTTACAGAACAGATCGTCAGTTTTATATCCGAGAATTCATACACATGTTGCTTCATCTCATTGACTGCAATCACCTCAGTGCAACATCGCTCATTCCTCTCACCTCCTCCCTGTGTTCCCAGTCTCTACTCCTCCTTCTCATCTAACCTTTCTGAACTCTGTCCTTGGGCAAAGACTCTGCCCTTGCTCTCAAATGATGGACTATTCTAAGGCGTGGAGAACTCCATAGTGTTATATTGTTCCCCTTATAGATCTGGGTGTTGTTGGTCTGAACACTGAGCCAGGGTGCGGAGTTCCAAAGCTGAAAGGTGACTAAGGGTCATAGCCTCTATCTGACCAGTAAATTTTATATCCCTTTTATGACTCTGAAATGCGCTCCATTCCTCCCCATTCCCCACCCCCGTCCCCCGCCAATTCGATCCAAAAATTTCTCATGTGATCCCTTTCGGAGAATTTGGTAGCTGTAGCAGGGCAATAGTTCTATCACTTTCCACCACGGGAATAATTCTTTTTAGAAGGCATTGATAGAGAAAGGGAGGGATACCTTTTCTCCTTAATAGTGAAATAACCCTTTTGAACCTACCACACAGAATATTATCGTAATAATTGCATAGGTGTTGCAGTGGATGAAGTAATATTATTGGAGATGATCTGTAAACTAAGATTGGCCATTAAATGACTCAGGTTAAAAAAAGTTCTGGATTCCACATATTGTTGGTCCTCCATATTTTTAATTCTGGTTCAACCAATCACACATCAAAAATCTTCCAGGAGCAATTCAGTGATCACAGCACTTCCCTAAAAGACCAAGAGGGAGCTTAAAGGGCTGTTTACATAGCATTTCCATGGTATTAGTTGCAATTAGTAATCTAGAGATGGTTTAAAGCAGTGGTTCTCAACCTTCCTAATGCCTCGACCCTTTTATACAGTTCCTCATGTTGTAGCGACCCCCCAACCATAAAATTACTTTCATTGCTACTTCAGAACTGTAATTTTGCTACTATTATGAATTGGGCAACCCCTGTGAAAGGGTCATTGGACCCCCCCAAAAGGGATGAGACCCACAGGTTGAGAACCGCTGGTTTAAAGTATGAGGGTGGATGCTCTGGGTACGTGACATGCACATAACTCCACACCATTCTAAATAGGGGATTTGAGCATCTACAGATTATGGATTATGGAGTCCTGGTGGTAGGGATATTGTGGAACCAGTCCTCTGTGGATACTCAGGGAAAGGTGTACTCCAGGAGGATTTAAAACTGACTGTAGAAGGAATAGAGAACAGGTTCTTCTTTGATCTTGCTTTGGAAATAGGGACCTTATTTTAACACTGAAGGGGCTTCAATACCTTAATCCATGATAGGTATGAAACTACACGATACTCTAATTTTCTTATAGGAAACCCTAATTGAAATTCACTCAATTGTATAAAAAAGACCCAACCATCAATATTTCCAAAAGTACTCAACAGCCTATCTTTAATAGGAGTTATCATCACACAAGAATCCCTGGGCTGGGCAAGCAGTTACCACGCTTGTTGCTATCTGAAAGGCTGGAAGTCCACCCAGCGGTAGCTTAGAAGAAAGTTCTAGTCATCGAATTCCAAGTAATCAGCCAAGGCTTATTTATTTGTTTGCTTTTTAATTGCACACATAACTATAGAGATATCCAGAAATGTCTAGATTAAATGTATCGTTAAGAGTAAATAACTTGTACCACCAACAGAAGTAAAGCAACTACGATCTTGACTACAAAACTCTTTGTTGAAAACCCTCACTGTGTTAATATTTTAATACTTTATTCATTTCTCATGCCAGGATCTTATCATTTATCATGAAAATATAAATGCATTCCTTAAATGATTTGATATCTTACCAAGTAAAACCAGAAGAAAAAAAGAGTTGGGAAGTACATTTTCTCTTTGTTTTGTACAGTGCTTCTTTGCATGGTTTGACTTCGTGAACTTTGAAACCCCACATTGACTTTGGCTGGGTACATGTCTGTGGTCTTAGGAGACTAATTTTAGATCGCCGCTATTTTCCCAAGCAGAAATACAACAGCTAAAGTTTTGAATTTCTGTCTCAACCCCTGGATATGGGAGTAACGATTCTTGCTTATCGCGAAAAAAATTAAAATCAAGTCACTAAAATAATGGATTTAGTTTTCGGACTGATGACATGTGAGCCTTTTCTTTATTTGCATCACAATTGCCCAAATTAATGAATAATACTAATTTCTCATGCTAATTCATCACATTAACATTACTCATATGACTACATTCAGATATTTTACCTTACGTTGTCACTGAAATATATGGTTTTTAAAACGGCAAGATATACACACATACATACTCCATTATGCCAAAAGAGGAAATGAGGAAAGGATGAAGATTATTTCCTTCACTTAAAGCAAAATTAGCAGGCCTCTCACTTCCAGCAAAGAATAATGTTTGTGTTGTGTGCTGTTGTTGTGTTTTCCCCAAGTAAGCAGCTGGTCAAGGTTACATGTGCTAGGACACAGGATGGCTAGGATCCTGCTACTTTAGGGATCATACTGCTTACCCTGGTCCCATGTTGTCTCATAAAATGAATGAGACGTTTCTCATCTTTGTTTAAGAATATCGCTTTTGAATGAAATAATCAAACCTGTTGTCTTTTCATTTGCATACATAAAAAATACTCAGTGGAAAAGGTATTCTTTCTACTCACTTAAAAGAACATAAAAGTGGTAACTTCCCCACCTCCCATCCACCTTTACCCTACTCCCTTTGGAAGACAGGTTAGAGGTAGGACTTGGCTGTCTCTCGACGATTGATACACGAGTTCAACATAAGCACACACTTGAAGGGACATGCATGGGGAGAGCTCTCTCTCAGCCCTTCCTTCCACAGTCAGTCCACGTCCACTCTGGGATCCCAGATCCACGCAGGTCTTTGATCTTCTCACTTGGAGCTCTGAAGAGTCCCGTGTTTCAACCTTCCCTCAAAAAGTGGGTCAGCTCTTTTTCACTGACCCGTGACTTGACCCAACCTGATGTTCTGCTCCAGCTTCCTCTCCCTCTCTGCCCATCATCTCCCTCGCCATTTGACCAGAGTAGAAAACCACTCATCCATCTAAAAGAGCTTCCTAGATTCTGGATTATTCAACTATGCATTATCACTTGGCGTGCCCCACAGGACTGCTGTTTAGACAAAGCGATTTGGCCTGGTTCAAATTTGAGTTTGGCAAAGTAGGAGGAGACGCCAAATGCCGGATCCCTTCTTTCTTTCTGATCTGAGTGATGTTAGCAACTGTTGACGTCCCACTGCCTTGAGCCAGGAAACCATTGCAACAGCAGAAAGACCACATCCGAATTCTAGGGACCCTTCTTCACTGATCAGTTAAATATGTCCATCCAGAGAAGTTCGACCTCAACAAAAATTTGATCAACACTACTAGTGTTTTTAAAAAGGAAATATGAAAAAAAGAAAAAGAAAAATGAGGAGCTGATTCCAAGAGCCCAAGCGGAAAGCAAATGTTTTGAGAATTATGAGGGCAACAAATGTACAAATGTGCTTTACACAATTGACATATGTATGGATTGTGATGAGTTGTATGGATTGTGATGAGTTGTATGGATTGTGATGAGCCCCCAATAAAATGATTTAAAAGTAAATATGACAAGTTTGAGATCAAGAGAGCGTATAATATGAAGACTAAAATTCTGGACTACTTTCAAGGGATAAAAGGAAAATTGTATTACGGTAGAAAGAGATGTAATTTTCGAACATCTTACATCTTCTTTAATGGATTTGAAAAGGTCTTTTACAATGCTTTTAAGTGCTCATAAGAGGGGGGTGGGGAGGAGTTTAATTGAACTTTGTGAAATAGCTAATGAATTCCGAAAAGAAAAACAACAGTTCTAGGAATCAGCACATATGGGTGCCAGCACTGGTAACAGGAAGCCTGTGAGCTGCGTATTCCTCCATGGCACAGTGGCGATTACTCTGCTTGGCCTTGGATTCCTGCTTCTGCTCTAGTGCAAGCATGCTGCTCTGTACAAAGATCCGGAACATCATGTGACTTGCCTGCCCTCCTTTCTCCTCTTTCTTCACGGGAGCCCCCTCCCCTCCTAATGCCAAAGAGCCACCCAGCAGATTGTGATGACCTTGGAAAAGTTACTTGACCTCTTCCTTTTCCTTACTTCTAGTCTCTGTAAAATGACCTCCACTCATAGAGAGGGACAAACTATACATCTCTCTCTAGACGAGGGGCCCACGGGGCTGGTGGGTTTGGTAAACCGACCTTGCGGTGAGCAGCCCAGCATTTGATCAGGGTGCCCTTGGGGCTCCGTTACTGAATTATAGAGGGAAAATGTCAAACCTTCTGTGATGATCCCTCAAATGAATGCAATGAGTTTAGAGAAGTTAAGAGAGGAAGTGAAATTTTACAACAGGTGAATAAGAATCAGAAGTGTGCCTTAGGGAATCTAAGTGAATGTGAAAAATGATAAGAAGATAACACTTGAATTGCTCCCCCATGTTTATATTTCAGATGATGCCCCCACTGACTATTTACTACATGTCTATATTAGAATCCGACCGTGGACTTAGTTCCAGCTCCTGGGGATCCCGTGTGTTTCCAACAGAGCTGGGCTTCACAGGGGCGAAAGCAGGAGGCTTCGACAGACTTTCTGATAGGACGTCTGCGTGAGCTCGTGCATGTCTGTGCCCATCCGGCTCTTGAACGCAAGGCTTTGCACATTAAGAGGAACTGCGTTCTGGCAAAATACCTAGAAGAAGCATTATTTAATATGAATTTGAATCCCCACTAAACTATCTTTAAAAGTTTAGAATTATCATTTCATGTAGTGATGTGCTACTAGGGAGAAATTACCAGTCGTTGCCATAGCTGATGGCACATTAGCTAAGGAGCCCTGGTGGTTGAGTGTGACAATGTTCATCCTACTGTTAGCAGCAAGGCCAGTGGTTCAGAGCGACCAACCTCTTTGGGGGAAGAAAAGGAAGCTAACAGCCCCTGTACAGATGTATCACCTTGGAAACGCCCTACAGGCTTGTTATAAGTCAGCATCAACTCAATAGTGGTGGGTTTATTTTTTGGTGTTGACAGTACATATCTCATGAATTTATCTCCTTTATCATCTAAAACTAACATTTCTGACAGTATACACATGGTAAAATTAATTAGTAATGCCTTTTAAACTTTAATTTTTAACTTAAAAACTTCTATTGTAGAAATCATTCGCTGAAAACACCCCTGTCATATTCATAGTGAAATTCCCAGTAGTAAAAAAAGTTAATAAAACCAGAAAAGGCTACTCAAATTATTATAAATGCTTTGTAAATGATTATTAAATACATGCTAATATACTTCATAAAAATACCAAAAAAGAAAAAAAAAGTTTAGAATATCTAGTCTTTAGAGACTACTTTCCGTGAAGGCCAAGTGTCTCTGTTCACCCCTGTGGAAACGGAATTGTTATCAGGTAGTCTTACTTTCTCCTGTCTGCCAACACAGCTCCTACCATGTTTCTCCTCCCCTCCTCAGAGCACAGTGACTGCTGAGCCCTTCTGGGTTCAAGACGGGGTGGGGACACGTGACAAATCGTAAAATTCTGCAATTTACTTCTCTTCTTGTATGAATAGAAAAAGAAAAATATTATTCTGATTTTTCAATAGGGCAAAACTGTAGTTGGCTGAATGGTCATGCTACAAAAACAAACACAGACAAAAGGAACACATCTCTTTCGGTCTCCATTTTCTCATCTGTTAATTAAAAAGTTACAACAGAGAATATTTAATACCCCTGAGGCTTAAAATTTGAAGATGATTTTTACCATGTAAAATGAATGGAGTGGAATTAGATTCAATAGAGATCAACATAGTGGGAAAACATATTAGTTCTTCTGACGTCATCACGAGGTCATTTAATGAGTTGATTCATTAAGAAATTGTGTACTGTCCACACCGTCTACTAGCTGAAAACGCTTCGGAGTTCTGCAAGGCAGACTGATGCACACTAGTAAAGAAGTTACAGTTGATATACGGTAAGCCAGAAGAAATATTTATATTAAAAAACTGGCATGTTGACAAAAACAGGCTGGGCCTCCGGCCTTACCCATCAGAGCCCCAATGTGTGCCACACAGTAGGGTTCAACCCAGCTTCAGAACCTTCAGCACGTCAATCATGGCACACTAGGAAGCCTAGGCTGAAGGGGTCCTCTACAAGAGTGTGAGCGTCTTCTTTTTGTTTAATCATTTTATTGGGGGCTCATACGACTCTTATCACAATCCATACATACATCAATTGTAAAGCACATTTGTACATTCATTGCCCTCATCATTCTCAAAACATTTGCTCTCCACTTAAGCCCCTGGCATCAGCTCCTCATTTCTTCCTCTCCTTGCTCCCCCCTCCCTCATGAACCCTTGATAATTTATAAATTATTATTTTGTGATATTTTCCTCTGTCTGACGTCTCCCTTCACCCACTTTTCTGTTGTCCGTCCCCCAGGGAGGAGGTTATATATAGAACTTTGTAATCAGTTCCCCTTTTCCACCCCACCCTCCCTCCATCCTCCCAGTATCCCCACGAGTGTGAGCTTCTTAATGAAGAACTAAACTACACACGACCATCTCAAGCACACACGATCATTGCACATAAATGAGAGGTACGCATTTCGTGGGGAGGAGACAGGGTGGCAAGCAAGGCTGGATCACCTAAGAAGCAAGGTAAGCAAGCGGCAGGCACTAGACGCCATGGACACCAGCCCCAGGGCAGGAGAACGTGTGGTGGGAAATAAAATTCATGAGGGTGCCCTCGTTCCAGGTTCTTTAAGCTACGAGGTTCCTACCATTTGAACGTGGTTGACATCTGTCTCCAATAGTTCCCTCCTGTGTAACGGTTAGCTCCTTAGCTCAGTTGATACCTAGGGAACATACACCGTTGTTCTAATAAACAAGAAGTGGGTGGGACGTGGTGTCTAACTTTTGCTACATGCACCCCATATGTATCAGGTTCCAACAAGAGTGGCTACTGCAGGAAGGCAGATTATATTCATATAATTTGATCCATTTTGAGAGAACACTTCTATCTATTCACGTGGGCTGATCCCAGTGTCATTAGGGCGCTTTGCCATGACACAGACACCGTGGTGGGCCCCTGCTCACCCATCCTGGAAAACCACCAATGAGAATGCCAGTCCCAGATGGTGCACAAAAGTTAGGGAATGATTCCTGGAGGAAATAAAATTAAGTGAATATTTAGATAATAAAAGTGATAGAAATATATTTTATTTCCCATTTCTCTTCAGATAGGCTTGCTTTTAAGATGGATTTATATCATCATAATATTATAACTCCCCAAACTTGCTTGTGGAGAAGTAGTACAATTGTCACATCAATTCTGTACATATCCCTAAGTTTGGGAGTTAAACAATTCCGCTGGGAAATAAAATGTGCATGTTGTACCATTTTGAGCTTGATAATTATATTCTCCCTTTTCATTTTAGACTTATTGGATATAACCTTACATTCAGTGCTCTCTCATAAGGCGTCAAACCAGAAAACCAGTGGATTCCGGCCCAAAGTGACCCATATAGGACTGCGTAGAACTGCCTGTGGTTCTGTGAGACTCTAAATGTCTATGGGAGTAGAAGGTCTCACCATCCTCTGTAGTAGTCACATAATCTGTGGTCAGTTGAGACTTACGAGTGAAGAGGTGGAGTCTAGCCTGTCCATCAGGTAGCAGCTTGATGACCTCATTTGGAGGTGCTGAAGAGGTAAGTAGCTTGCTGGAGGCGGAACACACGCTCACTCCCTGGGAGACATTGTAGCTGACAAGATATATGGAGCTACGCTAGTGCCCCGAGCTGGAGGAGCTACGTGGAGACCCTGCCAGTGCTGAGATGCTTATACTGCCAGTGCAACCACAAGACTTCCCACCCACTTGTCTGTGATCGTCCTGCCTTTGGCATCATTGCAAGTGTTTCGTGAGTCTGAAGAGGACTTTATAGATTGGTTTCAGACATCTGGGCTAGTATCGGACTTCTGGATTTGATCTGGACTGGCCTGGGATGTTTTCTTCATGTACAATCACTCTTCATATAAAGCTCTTTCTTATACACATATGAGTGTCTATGAATTTGTTTCTCTAGTCTACCCAGACTGACACATTCTTCCATGAAGAGGCCGGTGGTTTCAAACTGCTAGCCCAAGGCGTAACCCACCATGCCACGAGGGTGCCAAGAACGGACCAGCGGGACTATCTTCGTGTGGTTTGTGATGCGGCTGGTGCTGTTGAGAACAGAGCAAACCAAATTGTCCAGACCCAAATTGATCAGACCCAAGTATCTGTGATCTGTGTGTTTGCTCCCTGGGTGTCAGCAGTAGCCCAATGGACTGTGAGGATGCAGCAGCAAAGGATGCTGGGTACGTGGAGAAGTTGTCAAGGATTGTTTTAGACAAGAAGCACTTCTGGAGACCTCCGAAGGGTATGACAAAGAGATGAAATTATTTCCAACTGCCTGTTAAACCCTATTTCTTTAGACTCTTTCAGGAATGAAGAACAAAATTGCATGTGCCGAATCTTTTTCCTTTTTTTTTTTCACCCACTACATGTCAAATAGAAATGTTTGTGTTCGTGCTCGAACTCAAATGTAGACTTTATTTGATAAATGTTACTCGCGGTGTTTGTGGGATAAGGATAAGCCATGCTGATGAGAAAGATGAGGCTGTCTGCACTGTGAAGATTTTCCATCTCAGAAACCCCCCTCTGTCCTTCACAGGGAACAGTGAGTTTGAATGGACCCGGTGGCCGTGAGTTTTTGTTTGGGGTACTGTGCTATTTAGATGTACTTGTGTGGAGGGAGGAGTGGCGTTCAACCTGTCGCCCTCTGATGTCTCGTTGGGGGCGTGGCCTTTTTATGGAACACTGAGGAGAGCTGAGCTCTCTCTTGTCTCTCCTCCTCTTCTTCTTCCTGCTGGCATGGATACTGCATCTGGTTCCAGAATGAGGCTGGTGGACCAGGTGCCCTGCCAAGCCTGGGAACTGTCTGTGCCCTGCCACGGTCCTGCAGGCCTTGGGCCCACACTGCCCCACACCCGTTGGTCTGTGATTTCCCAGCTTCCCACTTCACCCTCCTGCCTCATCCACTGAGCTGCATGAGTTTGAAAGGGGCTTCCTTGAACATCGGACCCAGAGACTGTGTTAGATTGGGCTGGGTCACTTTCTTCATATAAAGTTCTTTAGATAGATGGATGGATGGATGGATGGATGGATGGATGGATGGATGGATGGATAGATGAATAGATGATAGATAGATAGATAGATAGATAGATAGATAGATAGATAGATATAGATAGCGATAGATAGTCATTGATTTTGTTTCTCTAGAAAACTCACTTACCACTGATACTAATGTGATCAACAGGCTATGCCCCAAATTCCGCATCCATTCCTTGCTGTATCAAAAATAGTGTGGAAAGTGAAATTATTTTAAGGCATGAAACTGTTGCATCTGCAGAACCTATAAACAATAAAAATGTAGATCCTGCTTGGTGGAGTAATTTTTCTTCTAACCATTTAAATTATGAGATCCCAAAAGGGCCAGACCAGTGTCACAGTGAGCCATTTGAACATCTGGGTGGTAAGTAAACAAGGTCCTGTCACTGCAGCATCCTCTAGGGTACAAAGCTAACAGTAAAAATCATCAGAGGAGGTGGCTACAGTATTCCCCATCAGTTGGCTGTGTGTCTTGTTTGGTTCGCAAACTCTTCAGCCCCTTATCATTTCATTTTCAATTTGCTGCAGATGGATTTGACAATGGGTGTGACTTGAATATGACTGTAAACATCGAAAGAGCTCAATTCACAGAATGGATGGAGTCATACTGAAACCACAAGCATAGACTTGGCTTTAACTAAACAACTGGAAACACAAAGAACAACGTCAGTATTAGAAACCCCGCTTGCAACGTGTTGCTGCTATCGTAACAGTTGCTGAACATGAACTACCTTT
>NW_022111377.1:12505865-12506987 GCF_000313985.2 Echinops telfairi | reverse complement strand
CTGGGTTGGGATGTTTTCTTGATGTGCACTTAACCTTTACATAAAACTCTCTCTTATACATGAGTTTCTGTGGATTTGTTTCTCTAAAGTACCCAGAATAACACACAGAATTAGTGAGAGTTGTCTGAACGGCGCTTTTTAATTTCTTTCTCGGTCACATCTCCTTGCTTTTCTGAATCTGCCTACTTGCTTCCATAAAGAGATCAGAGTCTGGGGTCACATTTCAAGCAAATGGAGGCCCTTGATTTCGTGTAGAAAATGGAATCTTCATAGCAGTGCTTTGAGCCATAAATCTAAAACGGAACATGTGTAGGTGAACATCAGATGTCAACATCTGAAAATGTGTGTATTTTGAGACTTATAAGACCTTCCTTAAAATATTAGTAATCAATTGTAAAAGTCGAAGCAAAGGTCCTCCCCCTCAGAGAAATACATCTTTCTGTCAAAGACAACTTCCAGTTGTCCGTCAATTTGACCTTGACATTGCCCTGTCTCTTTCTTGAGACCCAGAAGCATATGCTTTGCCCCAAGCGTATGGGTCTGATGAAAAGCCCCAGGCTGGTCTCTCTGGTAGCATTCTCGTAGGACATACGTTCGCTTTCTGTTTTCATGGGCATGCCTCAGCTATGTTACTACTTTCAGTTCCGATTCACCGAGAGAAAGCAAACACGGCAATGGAATGGGTCGTAGAGATTTTAATTTTGTTTGTCTGTCTCCTGGTGCATCTAAAGGCATGTTTACACGATAACCTATGAAACAACATTATAAGCAGATGTGAGATGCTGTTAGAATGACAACCATGGGATGCACGGACACGGTGAGCACAAGCCCGTCAGGAAAATGACAGCCACTGACTTGCTGCATGGAAGCAAGGCGGCCGCAGACCTTCAATTCGTAAAGACCCACCCGGTCTGCGACACACAACAAAACCAGGTGTGCCTGCCTAGGTGCTCCTCACAACAGAGGAAGGGAGATCACCGTAGGGCATTTGCAATGCCAAGAATCTGGGAACTATTACATTAGCTTTGCATTGGATAGTCTACTTTCTGCTTAACTAGAGGCATTTCCCAGCTGAGGCCTGATGATCACATGGGCGCAGAAAACCAAGGTGCCCCTCATGGA
>NW_022111377.1:12504244-12505195 GCF_000313985.2 Echinops telfairi | reverse complement strand
GGGTCTAGAACCGATTAACCGCGATAAACGAGGGTTCACTGTATATATAAAGAGCCACGCACAGACCTATGCAGCTATCAACTGGCCCTATTCCTATTTTTACATCAAAACTCTATGAACTTGCTTCCTCCCCACTCTGCTGGTACAATGGTAGATATTTTTCATAATAACAACTCTTTTGTAACAAAGGAAGCCAACGTTCCTTCTATTGGCTGCAGCATGGAATAATGTTCATTAAAAATGCACACGTTAATAAACATGTGTGGAAAGGACAGTGAGTGAAGAGTTAATGTGTAAATTAATGTGCACCAATAGCTTATGGTCCTGAACCCTTTACACGACAGACTTTCACGCCATGAGATGTTATGTCTGCTCCAGCAGTACGTTGGATAGCTCTACAGGTGGGGAGCCTTTAGCACATACTGTTTATGAAGCCAGATGTGCCAATCCCTACCCTGTCGTGAATTTAAGGTTTTTCCTTAAATGTTCCCTGTTGGCACAGCAGTGCACTGCTTAGGGGCTCTTCATAAGGTTCGCGGTGTAAACTCACCCAGGTACTCCACAGGAGAAAGAGACCTTGTGGTACACCCCCACAAAGATGGGGCCGTCCTAGTCTGTCACGTGAGTTCGCTCAGTGTTGACATCGACACAAAGGCATCTAGAAGCAACAAGGAACGTGCAAACAGGTCCTACTTTACCCGCAAAACGGGGACTGGTCTCTTCCTCGTTACCTTTTCCTGAGTCTCAGCGCCACTCGGCACTGCCCACAATTTGCTTCTCCTTTGGAGAGGCCCAGAGCTGCTTGGGGCATTCTCCTGAGAGCCTGGATGCGCCACCTAGTGTTTGTTTGAGGGACGGCAGGGAATGGACAAACCCCGTGTCTGGCTTCCTGCTCAGAAACATCAGAAAGCAAGAGGAAGGTGCATTGGTTCAGAGGGCGTCACTAGCAAA
>NW_022111377.1:12499256-12504137 GCF_000313985.2 Echinops telfairi | reverse complement strand
GGGCACGGCAGGGGGGAAAGAAGAAGAATGGGGCTTCAGGGCATGGAAGTTACTAGGGTCTATGTAACTTAGTACACAGGAGCTTTGGGGAAGCAGATGTCCCAGTTAGGAGAGCACTGTTGGGTGAAACCATTGCCTGTGGAGATCACAGGGACCTACAGTTGGGTGAGCACTCCTGGTTGGGAGGAACAAGGGGACATGAGAAGTATGTCTACTCTCTCCCTGGAACTCACTCACAGAGGCCAGTAGCTAAAGGTCAAGCCAGAGCAAGAATAAAATATCTTCTTACCACTGAGAAATGATACAAAGTATTCACACCCCTGATTTCTCTCATCTACATCACACATGATGGAATGCCCCTGTAACGCCCCGGAAGTTGGAGTGGAAGACAAATTAACGAACAGGACAAGCCTCCATCCAATTCCAATACACATAAGTCTAGTCGCCAGGTCTCGGGAATCAGGTTTTGAGCATATTTGCAATTGGACTATTAAACCGGAAAGGGAATTTGTTTTGTTTTGTTTTGCCTAGTTAATACAAAAGTAACTTAACTGATGAGTTACAGAATATGCCAGGATGACTCCCCAATCCTCAACCAATGGGGAACTAAGCGCTGACACAGCACAGTTATAGGTGTTGGAGAGAACCCTAAAATAATAAAACCTACAGATTTAGAACTCTTAATAATCCCAAGAGACACACATTAGTTATGCACAGATAACAACAGGAGTCCCGGCTGGTGCCAGCAATGAACAAACTCTGGTGCTAGCCCAAACACAGGGGTGGCTTGAGGTCACTCAGAGACACCTGGGAAGGATGAGCATTTGAAAACCCTTTGGAGCCCAGCTCTTCTCTGACACAGCCAGGTCACCAGGCGTGAGAAGTCAATGGGATAGACAACAGCTGTGATTTGTGGAACTGTTAGGTAGCTGGAGACAGGGCCAGGGGTGTCCCTCTCCATGCCTGGAGGTCCCCCTACAGGAAGCTGGAAGAGAACCAGGCGAGGCTCAGCCAGTCAGAAAGGCTAAGGGGAATGCGCCCATTCAAGCCAGAGCCCAAGCCAGGTGGGCGGTACACCTGGGTGGGCCCAAACTAGGCCAGTTGGGCTTAATTCAGCCAATGGGGTCAACCAATACCTTCGACCACACCTCCCATCCGAAGGCCCCATAGATAGACAGGGACCTCAAGACTGTCTGACCCTTGGGCTGCTTCTCACCCTTCCTCTGGGCCACGCTGTGGTCTCTGCCTCAGGCCACCACGTGTGGGGGTTGCCTATGTTCAGTGACTGCATAACCTGAAACTTCTTCTGTCCTTTTATGAAAACTCACTTGTTATCAAAAACCAGGCTTTGGTGTGCATTCTTTCTCATGCGAAGCCAAGAACCCAGGTATTTCCTACCTGAGAAACCTAACAGAACTCTTACTTGGTGTGATGCTAATTGCACTGCTTGAGAAACCCCTTCAATCTTCACCACAGCTGGATGAACGAGGTAGCAGGGATGCTCTGGGCTACGTAGATGAGGAGACTGCGGGTAGAGGAGAGAAAGACCAGTGCTCTCCAAATCTACAGTACATCTCAAAGGCTCACCTTTACACTGCGTTACAGCATGCTTTCTGGTTCACAAAGGCCCCTGAAAGCACAGACGGGTAATTTCAACGCAAGAACGCAGGCTTGAGGAAAATGGACTGAGGGCCACAGTTGGCCTCCCTCCTCTGGCTACACGAAGGAGAAGGACCATCCAACTCCACACCAGCCCAAGATCGATTGTGAAAGGCAGAGAGAGATCACACACCCCTTCACCCTTCTTTACCTTATTCTGACACTGGCTGTCCCTCCCAAGGCACTGACTTCCATGCTGGGTCCCATCATCCATTGCAAGGACCACACAGCACTCCCAGACAATTCTCACCATGATGGGAATTTATCAGGGAAGCTATCAGGTGTCAGGTTACAAAACAGGAAGACAACGTTCCTTTGTCTGCCTGTGCCTCTTCTCAGCCAGGCTAACAGGCATATTTCCTTGATCTTTGGCCTTTCAGTCACATGGTCCCTTCCACTCTGCCTTGGTGGGCCAGGAAGACCACATGCCGCTCTGACTCGGCCAGCACTGCTCCTCTGCTCTGTGTCATGGTCTCAGTGCTGCCTCTGCCAGTCCCACGTGGGCTCTGCTTGTTCCGGTTTCTGAGATGGTGTCCTTTTACACCCTTCGTGAACTGACAGCACTAACAGTGCCCTCCACTGGTGTTTTTTCACATATCCCGTTTGCATGGTCTCATCCATCACCCTTTTGGTGGAAGTTACAAAGACATGGAGGGAAGAGCCATTTCAAGTAATTTCACTTCACAACAAATCCCTTGTGATATGGCAGGTAGGGAGAGGGGTATGCAAGTAAGAGTGGAGGGTTTGATATACAGTTTCAAGAATATAAACTTAGTTTCAAGAATATACACTTAATCTTCCCCTTCTACTTCTTTAATGTAAAAAATCCAGTAAGGTCTTTTTTTTTTTTTTACCATTAACAAGTCAGAATCAACTCAAGGGCACCTGGTAGTCAGTAAGTATTTGTCTGACTAAAATTATATTCATTCTACCCTTAAGAGTCTAAGATATGAACTCCCCATGTAATCAGAATCAATGTCTGTCCTTACTCACCCAACAAGTGTTTTTACTGTTTTGCAGGATCTAGACACTTATTAACAACTTGCAATATGCAGATAACACAACCTTGATTGCTGAACATGAGGAGGAACTAAAGCACTTACTGATAATGATCATGGATTGCAGCCTTCAGTGTGGATTACAGCTCAATGTAAAGAAACCCAAAATCTTCACAACTGGGCCAGTAGGCAACATCATGATAAAGAGAGAAGAGGTTGAGGTTGTGAAGGTGGTTTTGAACAACTAACCTCAAGGTTAGCCGCCCCACACGTAACCCACTAAGCCACTGGCATGGGGATGGGGGTGGGATAAATAGTCACTAGGTGGTATCAAAGGGTCTTTGAGCAGCAGCCAAGCCATGGCTAGAGGCACGTCCTGTTTATAAACCAGTCCGGCACCGGCAGTGTGAAGCACCGGCAGTGTGAAGCACCGGCAGTGTGAAGCACCGGGAGTCCCTACCTGAACGCTTTGCACCTTGCTGGGCCATTAGCCGGCGATTCCATCTTGCCTGGATCCATGTTACAGTGGATAAATTATGAATCCTATCACCAAGCGAGCTTTCAGGAGACCTTATTTCGAGAAAACCCAATCACAATCCAAACAATCTATTAATAAGAAATCCTATAGCTGCCAATGAGAACATGTGTTCTTTATCACATTATGGTTTCAAATACATCGATTAAGTAAATGAGGTCTGTCTCCACACATAGGCCCACCTATTCTGTTTCACAACTGTGGGTGAACAGTAATGCATCCTTGTACGCTACACGTGTTGGTTAATGCATGATCGATACACTTCATTAGAAGGTCAGTTATGAAAAACACAAATGGGGAGTTGAGACACAAGTGTATATGCAGCAACCCTAAACGCACCATAGCAACCGAGAGCAATTGATGACAGAGGTCTGGTTTCTATAGCAACTATCACATGGACCATCAGTAAGCAGAACCACAGCAAGAGAAGCAAAATGAGCATTTTTAATATCTGCAGTAAGTCCCTTTGTTGATGACACAAATCGTTAGCATGGAATCTAATTTCTTTTTTCATTGAAGGAATAAGGTTCTCCTTTTACTTAGCCGTTTCAGAATCTAATTGCTTTTCTGTTTGATCGAACTTTGTTTTATTGAAGTTTATAAATGCAACCTTTACCAAAAAAACCCTGTATTTCCCTACTGAAACGCCATGCATAGAGGAATCATCACAAACACAACGGATAATTTTTTTTAAAGTGCAGAGAAACTTAGATTATGGAAATTTTTATATTTCCAAATATAGATACTACAGCATGCAACTATAAAACCACAGCTCTTTGTTTATTTAGTATTTTTCACCAACAGCTTGCTTTTCATAATAGCTGTCACAGCAAAAACAGAATGGGAAAATCATAACACAATTACTTGGTCCTGTTTCGTTACCATGTATGTAATTGTGCTGCTCACTCTCCAGTCGCTTCTAAAATAATAAACTATCATTCACATCGAGCCGGTACAGTTCTCTGTGTGAGCGCTTTGTTTGCTTGTATTTCCCTCTCTTCAAGTCTTGTGTTCTGAAAGGTGCTAGTGGACATCATAGGAAAATAATAAGACATTGTGATCTTGAACGAAGTTACTGCCTTTATCAGATTTTTTTTATTTTGGCACTCACTCAGGGTGTGCTACTTAAAGTCTAAAAACAGGAAATGAGAAAGGCATAAACCATCAAAGGAATAAAATGGCTAATGGCCCAGCAAGGTGCAAAGCGTTCAGGCAGGGACTCTCACTTCACACTGCCGGTGCCGGACTGGATTATAAACAGGACGTGCCTCTAGCCATGGCTGTTCAAAGACCCCTTGATACCACTTTGTGACTATTTATCCCACCCCCATCCCCACGCCAGTGGCTTAGTGGGTTACTTGCTGGGCTGCTAACCTCGAGGTTAATTGTTCAAAGCCACCAGCCACTCCACGTGGATAAGAGGAGACTTTCTACTCCCATAAAGAGTTACAGTCTCAGGAACCTACAGAGGTGGTTCTACCTTGTCCTACAGGGTTTCCAAAAATCAGAATTCGCACGATGGCAGCAAGTTTGGTTTTGATGGCTTAATAGTTTCTAACCTTAAGGTTAGACGTTGAATCTATCAACCACCTTGTGGAAGAAGGATCTCTGCTTCCATGAAGATTTAAAGTCTCTGAAATTAAAATGGGAAGTTCTACTCTGTCCTATAGGCAGGAGTGCTATGGCACC
>NW_022111377.1:12488944-12496021 GCF_000313985.2 Echinops telfairi | reverse complement strand
AACCTTCAAGGAGCAGAAGGTCTCCTCTTGTCCTGCAGAGCCCCTGCTGAGTTGAACTGCAGACTTTGTGGCTAGCAGCCCAAAGCTCCTGCTCCTGGCAGTCACAGGATATACCAAAGATTATAGCAAGCAAAATAAATTGTTACAGTCAATACGATATATGGATTATATTTATAAAAAATTATACCTGCCTTGTTTATAATAAATATTATATATATTTACTATATATTATAACTTATTTATAACTGCCACACTGGATTTTAACACAACAAAATCAAAAGCATGTAATTAATGCGATATCTAAACGATAACTTAATGCCACCCATGCAATTGACCCCTCTTAAGTGCCCTTTGATTTTGTTTTTGTCATCTAGTTAGTAGGTTTAAACAATCTTGAGCCTTTCTAATAGTGGTTTTTGAAAGTTTTATAGACATATAATTCATGTACCATACAATTTAATGGTTTGAATATATTTTAAAAGTTGTACAGCCATCACCACAATCCATTTTAGATTTTCTTCATTTTTGTGCTCACTGTTATCAACTCCCTTTTCCTCAACGTTCCCTGTCATAACTCTAAGAAACTATTATTTTAACTACTGTTTCTATAGATTGACCTATCCTAGATTTTTCCCCTCAATAGTTTCATTGAGATACAATTCATATATCATACACTTCTGTGGTTCAGTGGTATTTAAAAAGACCTGTATATACATGAGCACAATCAATTCTCTCTCTCCTCCCCATTCTGTATTCATTGTTTGCTCCCCACGATCCCCCAAACAATCTTGTGGTGCATCCCCGATAAGCCATTATATCAATGACTGTCTATACATTCGCCACTCCTGTGCTTCACAAACTGAGAAACACACCAAAAAAGAAAAACAAAAACACCAAAAGTCAAAAAGAAAGAGAAGACCCCTGGCATTATGCAAAAGAACCGGGAGATGGGGGGGTGGGGGGTGGGGGGAACCCTCCGCTGAGAAAAAAAGCAAGAAATATTTAAAACTTAAATAGATCCAAAATGGGTCAAGAGTGAGAGCAAATGACCAGGTCTCACATTTCAATCATCTCTGTATCGTGGAAAAGTTATTCACACCTTTTGACTGTGGTCAGAGTGGTGCCCACCAGAGGCTGGGGATCCACCACAGGGACTCTGCAGGTGGATTCTGGGCTCCCACCGCCATTCGCAGCCTGTGGAATATTGAGTGTGGACAACTGAAGCTCTGATACTTCTTCCTCCTTCGCATTTGGGTTTTGCTATCTATCATCCTTGGAGCGTATGTGTTGGTGTACTTCTTCGGTGTGGTCTTATCTCCCCTAGATGATGGTTTATTTGAAGACAAGACATTAAGACTCCAGATGCCATTCTTTTGATAACCGGGCACATCTGCTTACTTCACCACACTTTTTAGTGATCTCTTCATGAGCACTGATCAGGGCCGTGCCATAAAAACAAACTCTTCGTGGATTGCGACTACAGTTAAGTGGGTAATAATAGTGTAATTCAATGTTCAGCATTAAAGGTATTTACATGATTTTCTTAAAATACAAACTACACTGGGTAGTCTATTTGAAAAGACACCATTATCTGACTTCATTCTTTTTTTAAAAATCATTGTATTGGGGGCTCGTGCAACTTTTATCACAATCCAGGCATCCATCCATTGTGTCAAGCACTTCATTCTTCTTAAGGCATCTTTGCTTACAATCACACCCATGTGCACACACTTATGCCTCACACCCAATGCATCAGTACACCAGCATCCCACCACTTCCCTCAGCTCCACCTCCACCATGCTAGACCAACCTCCCATCCTAACTTCACCGATACCACTCCAATAACCTTCTGTCTAGTCGTCCTCCTTCTAATCCAGGTCCTCCCAGAGTCTCTTCTCTGCACATAAAGACAATGTGATGCTCTCACAACGTAAATCAGGTTGGGTCACTACCCTGCTCAAAATATTTCAAAGGCTTTCTATCGGGTGGTGGGGGGTGGGGGTGGGGTGTAACTCTTACTATTGCCTGCAAGGCCCTACAAGATCCAACCCCTCCTGTCTACCTAGCAATTCCTCGCCCACCACTCTTTCTCATCTGCACACTCCAACCAAGTTGCCTCTCTGGCTTGCTCTCCAAGCATGCAGCAGGTTTTCTCCTCAGAGCTCAGCCTTAGGTCTCCTGGTCGCAGCGCCTCTGCTGCTCAGGTCTCCCTCCGAGTCTTCCCCGTTCACTCCCCTGTCACAAGTAAGCTCACTGTCTTGCTAGCTTCCTTGGCTGTTCTTCTTAGTTGTTAGCATTTTCTGACATTTTATTTAATACTATTTTACACTTTTGTTTATAAACACAAACTCTTTGAGAAAGGGGGCTTTATTTACTCATTGGTTTACTCCCGGAATTTTGAAGAGTTTCCTATTAAATATTTGTATTCCTAAATCCAAAGATCTAAGTAGAACTTCAACATTTTCCATCCTGCCTTGTGTGCTCCTTGGCTACTTCTTTGCTTGGCTGGCAAATATAAAATATTTTTATATTTTTATATTTACCTTACCTACCAGTTGGAAGGCAGTAACTCAGGCATAAGGAAGCTCTTGAGTTCATATTGATCTTTAACTCCAACTTCAGGGAAATTAGCAAAAGATTAATTAAACGGCAAATCTTACCGACACTAATGGGGGGAAAACCCCACCGCTCTCAGGTTGATTCTGATTTAAGGTACCCTGTAGGGCAGAGTAGAAGTGCCCCTTGGGTTTCTAAGATTGTGAATCTTTCCTGGAGTAGAAAGCCTCATCTTTCTCCTTCAGTGTGGCTGGTATTTTTAAAGGGTTGCCCTTGTGTTTAGCAACCCAACCTATAACCCCCCAGATCACCGGGGCTCATCACCAGCCTTACTGGGAACAGAAGTTGCTGTATTAATTAGAGTAGAGGCAGACTGATTCAGAGTGGAGAAGTTAAGAAAACCTTCCATCTAAAGAGTTTATGCTATAACTTGTACATCAGTTTAGGATTCTGCCCAGATATGGAAAGCAGTCATTCTGGGTGGAGGTGTGGAAGATGAAGAAATCGTAGACTGCTCTGATCACAGCCCAATTACAGTATGGACGACAACAACAACAACAACCGAAGCTGCAAGAGTAAAACGGGCTTGTGGAATTGTCTTGATCAGGAGCTCAAGCACCAGTGTATTTCCAATAGGCAATGGGAGGTCGGGGTTGCATCGTACGAGTGTGTTTCTGAAAGGTGAACCAGCGGCAGTGTACGGCAAGAACAAGACGGAGGAAGTGTCTGCAGGCAAGGAAAACCATTAGGAACTTTTGCAGAGGCGAATGCAGAGCACTGTTGGCTACTAACCAGCAGATCCATCACCCCTTCCCCATTTCACCCAAATTATATTCAGGTTTTCACTCATCCTCCACTAGAAGCCATATGCTTCCGAAGAAGTTGGTCCACCTGTATTGTTGTCTGAAAGCAATCCCTTCCCTCACCTCACTGCCTCGATGGGAAATCCAAGTGCAGGCAGTTTGTACCTGGCAATCCTTGACGACCCCAGGAATTTGTTTAGGAACAGCCATGGGATTCAAGTCAAAACCAAGGGGCAACAGAGAGAGGTTTTCTAGGACTTGCCAGGAACAGGGCACTTTCGAGATGCCCTTTGAGTGTCACTGTGGCCCTCTTACAGCAAGGCCGTAACCACCTGGAGAAGAACAAGACCAAGAGGGTCACAAAGAAGCACACTGGACTTTTTGGATCCGGTCCATCTGGAGACCTGCTCTATCGCCGAGCTTCCAGTTCTGTCAGCCCATAAAATTCCTTAGGGCTTCAGCCAAGCTGAGTTGCCTTTTCTGTGACTTGCAGGCAAAAGCATGACAGTGGAGCCACCTTAGATGTGAGCTCATGAGAGTCTGCAGCAGGTGACTGGCTGTAGAGAAGAGGGAGCGAAAAGGAGGAGATCTACTCATTTAGCTAATATTCCCCAAGCAGTCTCTATGTGCCAGGCCCACAGTCAAGTGCTAAAGAAATAAGGAGAGGAGCCAAGCATGGTCCCTAGCACCACCGAGATCTTTCTCTGACCAGCATGGACCAATGGCGGGCTCGTGATGGCACAGAAATGGCACAGAGCCACGAGGAGTAGGGCATGTCCCGTGGAAGGTGAAGGAGGCGTGTCAAGAGAGAGGCAGCCATAGCAGAGCATCCTAAGTTGAGAGGATGGAGGGTCAGGAGGAGATAGAATTAAAAGACCCTGCTGGCACAGTGGGTCACATGTTAGATGGCTAACCAAGCACAGGGCTATCAGCTGGAACCTGGTAATGTGTTCCTGGGAGAAAGATAAGGCGTTCTGCTCCTACTACGAGGGTGCAGTCTCCAAACCCTAAGAGAGCGCTACTCCGGCCTGCAGGGTCGGGAGGAGTTGCACTCTACTCCCTGGGAATGAGTTTGGGCTTTTTCGGTTCTGTCTGGAAATACGAGGGCAAATGAGGGTCAATCTCACTACAGGGACAGTGACTGTAATTTGAGTTGAGCTGCCTGGTAGACAGTTGTTTGAAAGCAGCCTCAAAGGGTTCTTTCGCACAAAGCAGGAGGCATAGAAAGTGCATTTCATTCATAGCGATGGTATTGAAAAATAAGATGGAGAACCCTTTTGGAAAGAGACGTGAATCTGTTTTAGATATCAGTTAGAACAAATGGCACAATCAAACCTAAGGCTCACCTTTACAAGTGGTTGTGACAGAGGGGGCGAGCAATACATGTTTTGTTGTTATTGCTCTATCATTACGTAGGTGAGGGTAGCAGGGAAAGTAAACCCTGAAGTCATATAACCATTACTGTGGAGTGGATTCTGATTTATAGTGGCCCAACAGGGCAGGGCAGAATTGCTCCACAGGGTTTCTGGAACAGTAAGTCTTGCTTTCGGCAGAAAGCTTCCTCTTTCTCCAGAGAAGTGGCTGGTGAATTTGAATCATCAGTCTCTTGGCTAGCAACCTGATGCTCAGCAAACCACCAAATCCCACGACTTACTGTGTGATTTTGAGCAATTTATGTAGTCTCCATGCGTTATCTTTATACAATATAAATGCTGGTGCCCGTTGCGCCCTCTCATACGGTTAGAGGAGCCCTGGCAGGGCCGTGGGTTACATGTACAGCCAATCACCTCAAGGTCAGCAGTTCAAACCTGCAAGCGGCACTCCTGAGAAAGATGAGGCTGGGAGATGGAGGGCAGTCCTATCCAGTCCTAGTAGAGAGAGGCTCTGAGTTGGAATTCACTTGCTGTCAGTGAGTTTGTTTTCTGGTTCATTCTGAGGATTTGATCGACTAATGGAGTCCCCAGGGGCGTGTGTGTGTGTGTGTGTGTGTGTGTGTGTGTGTGTGCATGCAAATGATCCACCTTCCAGGGCTTCAAACTTAAAGGTTGGGGATTAAAGCCCATCCACAGGCACATCGGAAGAAATCTCTGGTGATCTACTTCCAAAATCTCAGGCAGTGGCAAATCTCTAGGGTCCAATTCTCCATTGACAGGACTGAGAATTCCCTTCCTGACAGCCAGGTCACAGGTTCGTGATGTAGAGCCCATGCGAAACAAACGCTGGTCCACAGGAAGCTCGGAGGAAGCGCCCAGTGTTGCTGCTGGAAATCAGGAATTCTGAAAACAGGCTGCAATGAGCAGATCAAAGCTCATGTTTCAGGATGCGGACAGACTTTACCTGACGCTGACCAGAGAATTCTCTGCCCCAGAGGGTCCCCTCTCCTGAGACAGTCAAGCTCATCCCTGCTACAGAGAAAGGAAGCAGCCCCCACTGGCCTTTTCCCCATTGTTTCTTCAGCAGGAGCCTCGGGAGAACTGGCAAGGGTCCAGGGCCAGTCACCTGATTTCAGGGTAAGCTACACCTGTCAAGTTGAGGAAGAGCTGCCCGGGCAGTCTGAACAGAGGACACTCTTGACACAGGCTCCCCAGGATCACTGTGCACCCCCTGACGGGAGGCAGAGCTCATGCTCTGGAGGTTCTTGAACGGAATGCACCGATGAGCCAATTTCCAGGGGCTGGGAGACAACCCAGGAGCCTGAATGGTTCAGGAGTTAAGCACTCGCCAATGAGCTGAAAGGTCAATTGTTCGAACCCACCAGTTGTGCTGTCAGCCAAAACTGTGGCAGTGTTTCTATCTCAAGCAAAGCCCTGGCAAGCCTCTGGGCCGTTCCACTCAGCTCACAGTGATTTGGAATCGAGTCCCAAGCCGTGGGTTTGGTTGGAGATGCGATTTGTAACCCCAGCGTAGGACTGACCCACGCAGAACAGGGACCCGAAGCTGCTCTCCCTGCTGACCAGAAGAGATGAGTAACCTCCAAGGCTGTTCAGCTGCTAGCGGGGACGCCTTGTGTTCACGTGCTTGTGTTTGTAAGCATTTCATCAAATGGAATGAGGCATAGTGCTGGGTGCTTCCGTTTGAAGCAATGATTCTGGTCTCTTCTGTTTACACTGGAGCGTCTCCTGCGGCGTTTACACCTCCAAATAGGCCGTTTTGAATCAAGTTACTAAACTGGCTAACAACTGTTTAACGACTGCCGAAAATAACCCAAGTGAAGAAGAGCAAACCCCATTACGTTTTAGAAAAGCATTCCCGAGAAGATTCTGAGTCCCTCCCGGAACAGCAGCTGGATATTTAAAGTGTCTTTGCTTCGCTTCTACATCGTCAGATACTTGCAATGGAAAATCACGCAGAGACCACAAACAGACACTAATAAATCAGAAGAAGTGCAGTTCTCCAGCTGCTAAATATAGACCTAAAATTTTTTTCATCAAAAGTATTTTCTTTTATTTCCAAAACGAGTCGCGGCTGACCAATTGGAATTCACCTTTGCAAAGTGATAGGATCTATGAAGTCTGATTATATCCTCCTAATTTACATGGATGTGGCTGCTAACAGCATCGTGATAGGTATGTTCATTTTATAATGCACACATTTCAGCACGTAACAGTGAAAGGCCGGAAAAGATAAGGTCAAGTCCACGTGGGATCTCCCTGTCAAACTGATTCTGGTTAAATGGCAGTCGGCTAACCAGAGACACCAGTCAATGCCCCGTATACTT
>NW_022111377.1:12486757-12488295 GCF_000313985.2 Echinops telfairi | reverse complement strand
AAAATAAGACAGTGTCTTATATTAATTTTCACTCCCAAAGATGCCCTAGGTCTTATTTTCAGGGGATGTCTTATTTTTCCATGAAGAAGAATATGGTACACATTTATTGTTTATTGTTTTATTAAAATAGACCTCGCACTTCCTGTCTGCTCCAACTGTGCTGCAGCCAACAATGAGTTGGCCACTACAGTCCAGAGTCCAGAGTTATGGTAGCTTTGGGGGGCCTTATTTTCGGGGGGATGCCTTATAGTTCTGGTAGAGGAAAAACTGTAAGTAGGTCTTATTTTCGGGGGATGTCTTACTTTCAGGGAAACAGGGTGTGTCTAATTTCACGATTCCCAATCAGGCAGTGAACCCTCGGGAGTTCTACTCTGTCCTGTTGGGTCTCTAGGCGTCAGACTAGACGGGGTGGCAGTGGGTTGGGTTTGGGTTTTAATCCAGGGCATCCCAACTTGAAAGACCTGTTTGCATCCTGAGCCAAAGCAAAGCGGACCTCAGAACACTGGAAGAGGACAAAGAATGAAAACCTAAGAAAGGAGGAAGGCAAAGGAAACTTACAAAGGATCCACTTCCAACTCAAGACAGACAAGGGGGAAGTAACAGTCAATGAACACCCTGTGGATCACGAGAGAATATTGTCTGATGTGGTGTTGGAAGGCACAAGACACGGTGCTGCAATAGTGTGCTTAAGCATCTCACAGGGAGGGGGGTGGCAGGGGGAACAACACGACTCCTGCTGTACCTGAGCAACTAACAACACGAGTGCAGGAGGGACCTGCAAGTTGGACTGGAATCTCTGGCTGTATGGGGAAGCTTTTGGATACAAAGAATCCCCTTACACTAAGGTGACCAGACGTCCCGCTTTTGGCGGAACAGTCCCAATTTTTAACAATTTTTCCGCGTCCCGCGGCATTTTTAAAAAGTCCCAAATTTTTGAAAGAATGCACGACAAGCTAGGGTAGATGGTTTTTGGCTGCCACGTGGCTATTTCGTCAGGATATGAGTTTTATCGATGGTGTCCTGCTTTTGTCCCACTTTACCAATGTTAAAATCTGGTCACCTTACCTTACACCCAAATTTTACAAGTCTGTGCTCAAATATTAGATCCCCCCCCCAAAGCAAACCCCAGTTGCCTTATTTAATACTATAATCTGGCTCCCATTCAAGCCTAGAGAGTTGTGTCACTTTCTTCTGCTTTCTCTTTTTCCATAACATGTAACACTCTGTGGTAGTTCCATAATCTGGTGTCAACTTGTGCAGGGGTGGGGTCTAGCCTGTCAATCAGGTCGCAACTTGATTATCTCATTTGAAGGCACTAAGGAGATAAATAGCTCATTGGAGACCTCTCTGCTTCAGTCTTCCTGCTGACAAGACACATAGAGCTATGCTAGAGCCCTGGGGCTTGAGGAGCCACGTGGAGACCCACGCCAGAGCTGAGATACTTATACCGCCCCTGGATCCACAAGACTTTCCACCCACTGGCCTGTGATCTTGCTGCATTCGGCATCATTGCATGTGTTGCATGAGTCTGAAGGGGA
>NW_022111377.1:12484125-12485202 GCF_000313985.2 Echinops telfairi | reverse complement strand
GTTCTTTCACCCATTTGGGCTCCCGAAAGACCAAAATCTGCCATCCGGTTGGCCACAAATTCATGGGACCATGACTCCAGAGCTTATGTTGAACAGACAATCCGATAGCTCTTTGGTGAATATTTTTGAACTGTCTAAAAAGGTGATATTTTAAAGTGGCCAAGGTGTCTTGAAACAAAATAAACAGATGCTCTCTTTGCCTGGTGAATTGCCAAGGGTTTCAGAGAACGATGGAGGCACGAGGGGAAAGGTGGAGGGAGGATAAATGGATCGTCTGTTTCAAGACAAGTTGCCACATGTCAGACAAGCTTTAAGAAGAATCCCACTCTTATATTGTATCCATACAGTTGTCTCAAAATTATTCACATGGCTCAGCTTCTAGACGTGTATCTTCAAACAGTAATCAGAGAAGGCTGTTCACATTGTGTTATATTTTATAGGTAAAAAAAAAATGGAAGCAACCTCGATTTTTTTACAATAAAATACCATATAAATAATGTAGACTGTAGAGCCACTGGAAATACGGATATAAAACTAGGCGGAGCCCCTCCTGCCATAGTTGAGGGAGGTGCATAGTAATGTGATCCGACTGAGAACACTGTAAAGTCAATTATGGCAGACTGAGTTAGCTCAAAAGGTAATGGCTTATCATTTGATCTCCCTTTGACCCATTTTAATGCGGGTCCAGTTTAAAAAAAAAAAGAAGGGGAAATGCATGTGGATTAAAACCCTCATGAATCCCCGCTGACCATGGGCTAGGGATGTAGGTAGCCTTTCTAGCAAGCAGAATGTATTGGGAATGGATAGTTGCAGATGCAATTAGGTTAAAATTTAGCACCCTGTCATTTAATCTCTCATACGATCCATTTAAATTTATTCTGGTTTTTAATAATGCTTCCTTTTGGATTGAGGTTTGTCTCTGGTTTACTTTGTTCTTCCTGATAGACTTTATCTTGTTGGTTTGTTTTGAATGATTTTCTGTATATGAGATCCAGGATGGATAGCTCGACAAAGGCAGTAAGGGTTCCTTCGGGTTACGGCAGAGGAGGAGAAGTGAGGAACTAAAAAGGATGATGT
>NW_022111377.1:12481170-12483670 GCF_000313985.2 Echinops telfairi | reverse complement strand
GTTTTGTGAGTCTGAAGAGGACTTTATAGATTGGTATCAGACATATGGGCTAATATCAGACTTCTGGCCTTGGACTGGACTGGGTTGGGATGTTTTCTCAATGTTCAATTGCTCTTTTATATAAATCTCTTTCTTATATACATATGCGTTTATGAATTTGTTTCTCTAGTCTACCCAGACTAGCACAGATGAGGACAAGCATGAAGCAAATGCTCTACAACTGATGGTGGTGACGACTGTCTAACTCTTCTGAATGTGACTGGATTATTGAATTGTAAGATATGTGAATCATAGGCCAATAAAACTGCTGGGGATGAACCCCTTCATAGAATCCAGCAGCGGAAGATTGATAGAAACAGTAACTGGATTAATGGTTTCTTTTGGGTGTGGCAGGAGGGGTTGGGGGGAAATGGGGAGCTCGTCACACCTGAGTCCAAGAAGAACATGTTCTAAAAGTGATGGTGGTGGTAATCATTTAACCCTTCTCGATATGATTGAACTACTAATTGAATGATCTGTGTATTGTGTGCCAATAAAAGTATTTTTGAAAACACTCGTAAGGGAAAAAAAACTACTATGTGGGTCAAAATGAAGAAGCTGTTCACCATATTCAAGAGGAGAATTAGCTCCAAAATAGTGCAAATAACAGGAAATCATGTTGCATTTAATATTCACCAACAGCCAAGGAAGCTTCAAAAGGTCCATGGAAAAAATCCATTATTATGTCATTCCATTTTTCTACAAAATTTTTGAAGCCCCCTCATGCATGTACATTTAAGAAAACCTTAGCAGATATAAAAATACACCACATGGGATGCTGTTAAATATAGTTACCTCCTGTGGGCTACATTTAATTTTTCTCTTCAAGTAATATGAAGTGTTGATTAAATAAATCAATAATTACTTTCTAGACATCATTAGCATCAGTTGCTCATTAGAAATAAGGCCTACCAAGCCACAACCAAAACTATGAAATGAGCCGGTTTGAAGACACCACGGTACTAATTATTTTAGGGGCTAAACAAATATTATTTTCTCTAGAACATTATGTTTCAAAATGAGGAAGCACAAATTTTTGAAGAAGCAGAAACTTTGAAGAATATTTTTAAAGCAGTCCTTTAAAGTATATTCATTTTCTCTTCTCACTCAATCCTGAAATTGCTCTGTGTGGCATTTTAGGTTTATAATATAACACGCACATGTGTACACACGCACACACACGTGCACGCGCACACACACACAGCAGAAATAGCTCCTCAAATTAATAATAGTTATCCAATTGGATTTTTCCCTTTTTCCTGTACTGAGTGTATATTAGTTGTATAATCAGCTAAACATAACAATGATTCTTTATTTTTAAAATCCTTTTCTATCTGATGGTGCCCAGCTGTCAAAGGATATAGTGTCTGGGGTCTTAAGCGCTTGCAGATAAACAAACGGCCATCTAGCTCAGAAGTATCAAAGCCCACATGGAAGAAGCACTCCAGCCTGTCTGACCACGAGGTGTAGAAGGGACCAGTTATCAGACATCAAAGAACAAAAAATCATACCAGTGGGGTCCCACCTTCCCAATAGGATCACTGAAGACAAATGTGTGCATAAGCAAGTGTGGTGAAGAAAGCTGATGGTGCCTGGCTATCAAAAGATAGAGGACCCGGAGTCTTAAAGGCTTGAAGATAAACAAGCGGCCATCTAGCTCAGAAGCAACAAAGTCCACATGGAAGAAGCACACCAGCCTATGTGACCACGGGCTGTTGAAGGGATCAAATATGAAGCATCAAAGAACAAAAAATCATATCATTGTAAATGAAGGTGAGTGCAGAGTGGAGACTCAAAGCCCATCAGCAGACAATTGGACACCCCCTTACTAAAGGGTTGTGGGGAGGAGATGAGCCAGTCAGGGTGCAGGGTAGCAACAATGAAATACATAACTTTCCTCTAGTTCTTAAATACTTCCTCCTCTCCCCCCACCCCACTATCATGATCCCAATTCTACCTTGCGAATCTGGCTAGACCAGAGGATGTACATTGGTGCAGAAACTGGAAACACAGAAAATCCAGGACAGATGACCCCTTCAGGACCAGTGGAGAGAGTGGTGATGCCAGAAGGGTGGAGGGAATGTGGGGTGGGAAGGGGGAACCGATTACAAGAATCTGCGTATAGCCTCCTCCCTGGGGGATGGACGGCAGAGAGGTGGGCGAGGGGAGACATAGGACAGTGTAACATATGACAAAATAATAACAATTTATGAATTCTGAAGGGTTCACGAGGGAGGGAAGAGTAGGGAAGGAGGGAGAAGGGTGAGGAGCCAATATTAGGGGCTCAAGTAGAAGGCAAGTGTTTTGAGAATGATGATGGCAATAAATGTGCAAATGTGCTTGACACAATGGATGGATGTATGGATTGTGATGGGAATTGTACGAGCCCCCAATAAAATGATTTATTAAAAATTACACATGACCTATTTTCAGAGTCCCCACAATTCTTTGGTGAGAGTTA
>NW_022111377.1:12468984-12480687 GCF_000313985.2 Echinops telfairi | reverse complement strand
AACCAGAAGTACACAAGCAAAATCTTCTTAAGATTTCAATGTTTTATAAGCTTTGGAAAGAACTGAAATAATCAATGGATTCTGCCTTGTTAACTGGTAGAAATATTAAACTCAATATGCAGAGACCACCAAATACACACAGAGTCTGCTCTCTACCTGTATGGTAAGGTCACAATCCAAACACAGGACAACAGGACCAGCAACCTGCACCACCACCACCACCACCACCTCCACCTCTACCACCACCTCCACCCCCAGTCCCATTTACCACACCCCTGGGGTACGGCCTGCACTGGAGACAACGCCTCTATTGTACTTAATTTTCCTAAAAAGGCAGAAACTTTTAAAAGTCAAAGAGAGATTAGGCATTTTTGCATCCTTAGAAAAATCATTGCTCAGTCTTTATAAAGTCATTTGACTCTGAGCGTATCATTTCAAAACACTCTTAAAAGATGATGCACAACATTAAGTAACTGAATGTACTAGAGGGAAGCTTTATTAAACAGAGATAATTCATTTTATTAGATTAAAAAGCACTCCCTGGGGGCTGTTTAGCCTGTCAAGACCATTCTGTATAATACACTTTATTGTCTCTTCTACAATTTCATTTGATAGCATTCAAAAAATAAAGCATGGAAGACATAAGGGGCCCATGTCTTAAGTTGAAAACCAGCTTGCTAATGACAGTTTGTACTTTTTTCTTGTTAGCAAAATCATTTTGCAAGCACTGCCATATTATCTATTTATTCTGATTTTTGACTCTCTGAACAAAGCATCAGAACTATATTTTATACATATCAGGACACTCTATGTTCTCTTTTGCCGCCCGTTGGTCAGCTTGGTGTATGGTGGCTTGTACATTGCCATGATGCTAGAAGTTGGCTCTCTGGTATTTCAAATGCCATCAGACATCACCCATGGTCTATGGGTTTCAAGGCCTCTTCTAGACTAAGACAGGGCAAACGGCCTAGCAAGCTGTTTCTGAAAATTATCCAATGACAAGTTATGAATCCTATATGAATACTCCCTACAGTGCTGTAAGGTAAGTCCCCTATATTGCAAAGTTCTCAAAATGTACAAAAATGGTCACAAAAAGAGCCCTAGGTATATCATAAAGGATTAGGAAACATTTTGTTCTAACGTTTTAGTTAGAGCCAATTCCACGGCTACTAATAATGGAAGTTATTTGAGCAAAATCTACACTCTAAATGTCCCAAATTGGCAATGCAGGTCAACTGAATGACCTTGTCAGATTAATTTATTCCCATTGACTTGCATTTCCTGAGTATTTATCAAAAGTAAATCCATTTCCAAGGGAAGGAAGGGGCCCAATGACTTCGAAGTTCATGATCACCATAGCTGATAGAGCCGCAGGCAGGATTTTCTAACAGTTGTGTACCCAAAACCCCTGGCCTTCCACCCAACCCTTCTTCACCTTCATGAACTCCAACTCCCATGCAGGCACTCAGTGAAAATGTCACCAACTCCAGGCAGCTTCCCCAGACCACCAGAGGAGACGGACACCCCTCTCACACCCTCTCACGGCTCAGAGCTCCCTGTGCACATTTTAAGTGATTAGCATACTGTGCTGTCCTAGGCCTTAAGTTCTATGGTAGCTGAGTCCATGTGCTTTGCTATTAGATCCCCAGAACACAGACCCATGATAGTCATATATAAGCTATGTAATGATTGTGATAGTCTGGGTACTTTAAACAAACAAATCCACAGAAACTCATGTATAAGAGAGAGTCTTATATAAAGGTTAAGTGCATATCAAGAAAACACCCCAACCTAGTGCTGCCCAAGCCCACAAGTCCAACATTAGCCTATTTGTCCGACACCAATCTACAAACTCCTCCTCCATCTCACAAAACACACACAGTGATGCCAACTGCAAGAGGAAAGCCGAATCAGTGAATGTGTAAGTATCTCAGCACTGGCAAGGGTCTCCACACGGCTGCTCCAGCACCCAGGGCTGCATTGGGGTATGTCCATGTGGCTTCTCCTCACGGATGTCTTGCAGGAAGTGAGCCTTGCCAGCTGAAGCAGGGAACTGGCTAAGGCAGCTGCACCCTGGTCCGACCATCAGAAAACAAGAGACCCAAGAACTAAAAAGGCGAGGCTCACCGAGCCATTTATCCCTCCACCCTTCAATTAACACCATATGTGTTTATTGGCCAGGTTGGCCCAAAAAACTACCTCAGTGATTTTTTTTTCTTACTGATTGTGAATGCATGAATAATAAAATTACAGTGCCTTCCTTCCAAAAGGAAGACTTGTGTTCTAGGTATTTAGTATTCAAATATCTATCTGCATCTCTGCTCAAATGTCAATTCAAAGAGGCTTTTGTAGAACACCTCCCATCATCAGTCTGTATCTCCTTACCCCCATTTAATGCTCCTGCAAGCCACAAAGCTCCCTCTGGCACACATGCATTTCTTACTGTCTATTTTCACCCTCATATAAGCTCCTTGAAAGTAGGATTTTTTTTTTTGAGAATGATGAGGGCAATAAACGTGCAAATGCGCTTTACACAATTGATGTATGTATGGATTGTGATAAGAGTTGTATGAGCCCCTAATAAAATGATTAAAAAAAAAAAGAAAGTAGCATTCTATCTGCTCCTTTTCTTGCTGCAGTTAAGAGGGTCTGGAAGCTGGTAGACACTGAAAAAATATTTGTTGCACAAATGAACATGCTGAATATGCACCTGCATAAAAGGGGAACCTGCTCCTACACCTTGATTTCTACCTCTGCTCGTCTCCGGCCATCTAGTGGTAGAATTTTTGCCAAGATAAAAGATGTATTTCCATTTTCCTTTCTGTTGTCCAACTGTAAGCCACTCTGACATCAGTACTATTTCAGTTAGTCTATGAAAACAAGTGCCCTGCTAGGAACTGTGTCCCAAACAGTCCAAGATGCCAGAACAAATTCATTCCTTTCAACATTTCCAGAGCAACCGCAAACCCAAGTTGACCTTCTGGCTCCCTCTGGGCCAAATGCATGGCAACCCGGCTCAAATACATGCTCACCGGGGGCAGCTGAGCTCACCGGCCGTAAGTGAAATTTACATAACAGGCGATCTATATAGAAGGAATCGGTGACCTGCGATTAGAGTAATCTGATTGTGTTAGTAAATTTTAGGTTTAACACAATCAAGATCCCAAACAACTATTTTAAAAGTCGTTTGCTGTACACTTTAAAAGGGTGGTTCTGGACTGTGAATTATATCTCAATTAAAATAAAGTCCGGATTGATGTGCCATGCTATCTAATCCCCGACTGGTCAAGGTCATCAAAAGCAAAGGATGTCAGAGCCATGGTCACAAGCAAGAGGAAGGAACCCCAGGAGAGTTAGCAACTCCGGGTAGTGGGGTGTCCTTTGACCCAGGCGCCTAGGTGGCACAGGTGGTTTCCAAGTGGGTGCTAACCCAAATGCTGTTGGTTCGAAGCCACCCAGCGGTTCGGTTGAAGTTGAGCCTGGGAAACTGCTTTACAGAGATCTGCTCTGTAACCCGTGATATCCCTGCCAGTTGAACCAAGGAGGCATCAACGGGTTAAACTGGATGGCACACCGGGACAGCAACTGGAGACCAGGAAAAAACAGAGGAGATCTGCATGAAGTATGGACTTAGGTGAATAATCATGTGTCAATATGGGTTTATTCATTGTAAGAAATGTTCCATATTAGTCATGCAAGTTATTAGCAATAGGGAGATGGGTGGTGTGCTCGCTGTATGACTTTTCCCAGTCAGTCTCTCTCTAAATTGGTTCTAAAATACAATGCTAATTAAGGGAAAAAAACGTAGCTTACTCTTTTTCATTGGAGTGCCCAATCCTTCCAATTGCCACACGTCCTTCGCGGCAAAATATTAAATGTTCCCATCTTCTCAAGAAGCTCTGCCTTTCTCTTACGGTTTTCAATACAGTGCTATTCAGCCCAACACCTGAGCATTAAACATCCACCACAGGTCTGAGTGACGCTGACCATGGACACAGTGACAAAGTGACAACAGCGGAGGCACAGAAAACCCATGCCCTCCTAAATTAACATGAACCCACCACGGGGTTATGAACCAATGAAAACTGCAGCTCTCTACTCGGCGAGAATGTGCATGACTCACGGAGCCCTGCGAGAAGCCTTTTTCATGGATGATCTTTGTGACTCCTCTCAAGATTCGTATGAAGCAAAGCACTGTGACTGTGGCATCTCTGCAGACGAGCAAACGGAGCCTCAGAGTGACACGTCATTCTGTCATGAAACTCCAGCCTTTAGTGAGAGGCCTTCTGGTTACACAGACAGGTGCAGGGCACCTGGAAGCATACGTCGAAGAGAATCCTTCCTGTTTGGGAAGTTACCATGAATGCAACCTTTGAAGTGGCCTTTCAGTGGTCATGTGGCAGTTACATAATCTCTTGTCAACGTGTGAAGGGGTGGAGGCTGGCCTGTCAAGACCTTCCAGAGCCCTGGAGAGGCGTCCACTGCCACTGAATCCACATGACTTTGCCACCACCACACTAGGATCTTCCTGTACTCTGCATCATTGTATGTGGCTTCCTGAGTGAAGAGGGGCTTATGGATCAACATTGGACTTAAGGACTTGAGTTGGACTAGGCTGGGATGTTTCCTTGATATACAATTACTGCTTGATATAAACCTCTTGCTTATACATATGAGCATCCTGGATTTATTTCTCTAATCAACCCCTGCCTAGCACAGGAGGGTTGCTTGCGTGAGTTACTGCTTAGAAAAAACTAGAGCTGTATTACACACTTCACACACCTGAAGGGTTCAAAAATTTCATGGAAAAAAATCAATGAAAAGACTGTGGAATTTTTCACAAACTTTGGGAAGCCCCTCCTATATCTGTCACACAATTCTTAAAATGTCATGATGTAGGCTTTCTGCTCCAGATGGTTTCTGAGACTATACATCTTTATAGGAGCGGACAGCCGCCTCTTTCTTCTGGTGGGTTTGAACTGTGCTTCATCCATTTCCATACCTAAGCATCATTAGTTGTTTTTTGTGTTCATTTGGCTGCTGTTTAAAGTGAACCTCGCGTTTTAAATCTGTTTTTACTCTGCTAACAGAGTGCTGGAAATTATTCTCTCAAAATTCAAGCCTCAATAGAGTTCTTTCAGTAAGAGCACCAAGTCTCGCAAGGTGTCTGTCCATCTATTCAACTGCATTCAAGAACTTTCTCATAGGGTTTCCAATGCTATGATATTTATAAGCACACTGCCATTTTTTTTTCCTGCTAGGCTAAAACCACTAGACATTTGACTAGTGATTAACCACTGAGCTACCAGAACTTCCAGGAGGGTAAGCAAGTCTAACAAAGGCTTTGGTCTTAAATTTATTCACGATTAAGGAGTCCACATTGGTTATTGCTTTGGACTGCTAACTGAAAGGTCAGCAGTTTGAAACCACCAGCCACTGTGCAGGAGAAAGACAAGGCTTTCTACTTCGGTCAAGGGTTACTGTCTCAGAAACCCATGGGGCAGTTCTACCCCGCCCTATCGCACACTCTCTGCTTGACAAGCCACATGGAGACACACTGATTGAAGCAGAGCCCTGCAACTGGAGGAGCCATGTGGAGACCCCTGCCCTCTCGGGCGGCTATGAGTCGGCATCCCCTCGATGGCAGTATGAGTTGGATTTATTAAAGTTAGCTTACTGGTTTGTGAGGCTTTCTTAAATTCCCAGTTTCACTTTTACCAGGAGGAAAGGTTTGTGGAAAGAAGATACTACAGGCAAGGTCATTTAGGTCCACTGATTTACAAAGACGAAGAGTCTTAGAGGGCAAGATAACCCCGGGTCAACGGATGCTATGGACGGACAGCGGAAAAGGGAAATAGATCTCAAAGATATACTTGACCTTTTCTTTTGGCTAAAGTCCAGATGTGATTCCTGGAGGGAAAGATTGCCTGTGTTTCATTTTCTTAGGGCATGACTAGTACCCGTTAATCAGAGAGAGAGAGAGAGAGAGAGAGAGAAAGAGAGAGAGAGAGAGAGAGTGTGTGTGTGTGTGTGTGTGTGTGTGTGTGTGTGTGTTGAGATTTACATCAGTCGGCATCAAATTGATGGCAGCGAGTTCGGTGTCTCCTGCCCTATCAGGGAGGGGAATCATGTTCCCACTCTGCAGATGAGGGAACTAAAGGTCACAGCCCTTCACCTGATCATGTAACTTGTGACTGAATGACCCAAGATTAAAAATCAGTCTTATCTGCCCCCATGCTCTTTCCATTACCTCACCTTGCCTCCTCTTGCATCAAAATGGGAAATGATTGGTCTCCACTGCCTCTGGCAAACAAAGGGACAACAAGGGAACTGAGGGAAGGTGGACACACAAAAGGAATGACCGCTCTAATCTAGGGCGACAGACAGCCGACTCCACAGCTGAGAAGCTCTTCGGGGCAATTTCTCTTACTGTGCAGACTCCGCTTCCTGCCCAGCTGGATCGTCCTACAAAGCGGTGGATTCAGAGGGACCTCAGAGATGTATTTTGTCACTTCACTCCATCCTATTACAGGCTTATTTTCACCAAATATACTATCATTCTTCTCCCTCCACAGCGCAAAAACGCAAATTGAGGCTACTAGGTTTCTAAACTACAGTCTTATATGGCCTCAGAGTTCTCCCTTGCATAAATATACGCAGATATGCTAACTAGGAAGCCAAGAAAAGATACTATAAATAGCTCAGTTCCAACCAGCAGAGGAAGCGGACCTCGTAGCCATGCCAACTTGTACATATAAGCATAAGGATGGAATCTTCAGCACATAGTTTACTTTTTAAGCCTCCTCTATATCCAAGAAGCACATCATGAAGAACAATACAAAGATGAACTATCGGGTGGTTACTAAATGCTGCAAGTTAAGAGAAAGGTAAAACTCACAAGCTGGCCACCGGAGGAGAAATTTAGTGGGGTGGCATGTCTGAACTAAAAGAAGTTAGACAATATTCTTTTACTTTAAAATACATGTGTGTTTGTGTTTGCTAAAAAGCAAAAGGAAATAACCAGTGGGTAATAACCCATCCGCTGCCTTGGAATCCATTCCAGCTTACAGTGACCATGTAGGTCTGAGTTTGAGTTTTTTGTTTCTTTTGCAAACCAACACTGCTTTACTGTGAACACAACTTGTGGGGGGTGCACTCTACCCCCCGAGTGGCTTTGGTAGGTAGGGGTTTGGAGTGCTTGGACGAGATGGGGAATGGCGCTCTGGACTGCTTAGGAGAAGCGGGAAATGGAGTCTGGACTCTATGGGCGAGGTGAGTTTAGGGTGTGCTGGTAGCTGGGGATACACGTGGTTTCTGAACCCTCAGATACATTGGGAGAAGATGACAAGGGGGGCTGATCAGATGAAGCGCTTGGTCCTGGGCCCTGTTGGCCCATGTCCATGCCCCAGTGACTGCAATCACCTCGACCCACTAAGCCAGGCAGAGGGGCAGCCAGGGGATGGGCTGGGGATGACCCAGGAGGTCATGGTGGGAGGAGGAGCCAACAGCTGCAGCAGGGCCATCATCTGATACAACGGCCTGGCCAGGTGCATGTGGAAATGGTTCATCTGGGACAGCAGAGAGGATAGCACAGGGAACCTCAAGAGGGACCCTGAGCTGGGATGCTGGTGGGTCTCAGAGCCACAGGAGCCGAGCTGCGTGGGCCCATGGGTGCCATGAAGTCTGCTGAGAAGCTCAGGCCGATACCTGCCTCCCTGAGCTCACCACTCTGCAGCTGTGTTGTGGGGGAGCGCGGTGGGGGCTGATTACGAAAGATTTAGAGTCTCAGAAACTCACAGGAGTGGTTCTGCTCTGCCTTACAGGATGGTTATGGGTTGGAATTGACCTGCTGGCAAGGGGCTTGGTTTGGGATTGGATACAAGGAACAGCATAGAAACAGAAACAAACAAGCACAAATGGAGGAAAGATCAATGCCACGTGGAGATGGCCAAGGAACTGAGGAAGGAATGCCAGGGCTAGAGAAGTCGAGACAAAGGTTTCCCCACAGCAGAACCCAACCCCACTGCTAGCGAATCGGTTCTGACTCCTAGCGACCCTATAGGTTCTGATTTCAAACTTGTAGGCTCCGGAACCTGAGGAAAAAATAAACATTTGTTTGCTAAAGCCATCCATTGGTTGTATTTGGGTGACAATAGCACTGAGAAATAGGAAACCCCAAAGAAACTCATTGCTATGATGTCAATTCTAACTCATGCCCACCCCATAAGGCAGGGTAGAACTTCCCCCTGTGCATTTCCAAGATGGTAACTCCTTACAGGAATACAAAGACTCATCTTTCTCCCACAAGACATGTAAACAGTGCCCACCCCCAACACACACATCAAACCACTGCTTTCTTGTACCTTTAACCTACTCTAAAAAAAATTACATTCATCTACCAAGTGAAAAAGGAGAACTTGTGCTGGTCGATCAGAGATCCTTGAAGACAAGGCCCATCAGTGTCTAACTGAGCTAACTCTTCATGCTGTTCAGCACATGTTCAGATGGTGAAACACAACTCAAAAATGGGCAAGTGTTCCTGAATGCAAAGTGGATCTCAGAAGATTCATTACTGCTTACTTCTCACAAAACCTCAGGAGTTACCGTTCCCACAGTTAAAGTGTACAGTATCATTTTTAATTATTTATGCATTAGTCTGAAAAGTACTGAATACAAGTGTGACAGAAGTAAAAAATAAAAAGGACGTGCGCAATGGAATGGTAAAGATCAAGAAAGTGCCCAACCCCCACGAATGGACTACTTACGGAGACACCAACGTACGAGGGATATTAAAAAAAAAAAAAGGAATTTTTTTCAAAGCTGTGTCTTTCATTTTTTTTTACCAAACAACCTTATCATCTTCCAAGTGCTCTCCATTACACTTAATACATCTGTCAAATCTGTGATTCCATTCTTGGACACATTTTTCAAACTCATCTGTTTGGATGGCTGATGGCACCTCCCTTGATTTTTTTCCCTCACCTCTTCTACTTTGTCAAATCGCTGTCCTTTTGTGTCCCTCTGCATTCTTGGAAACAAAAAAAAGGCTGCACAGAGCACAGGCAGGTGAGTCAGGTGTGTGGGGCAAGAGAGGCATGATTCTTTTGGAAAAAACTGGCCCACTGAGATGGCAGCATGAGCAGGTGCATTGTCATGGCGGCAAAACCAGTCCCCCGTCTGCTACAAATCAGGCCTTTTTTGTTGCACACTGTTATGCAATCTTTTGAGAACCTCTAAATAGAAAGCTTGATTAACCGTCTGAGCTGGTGGAACGAACTCCAAATGCACTACAAGTTGGTTGTCCTTGTAAGCTGTGTTCTGCATCACAACAGTTTCTGTGGCCTTTTCCCAAGCAGGGCACAAAATTTCACAGCTGCATGCTGTTCTCTTAGATCAGCCCTCAGAAAACAACAACAACAACAACAAAAAGTAAGGTTTGCGTGAAACTGCTTTCATAAAAAAATTCACAGTGACCAGAGAGAACCTTCCCAGGTGATGCCACTGGGTGCACTAACTCGGAATGAGTTGCTCTATGCTCGCCAAGCTGGGAAAATGTGTACTAAGAAAGCTCCGCCCAGAGGATCTTTTTCCTTTTTTGTGGGGGAGGCGGATCACACAGCTTTCAACACAGGTACTCACTGCCTGTTCAATGATGGAGCTGCACCTGTAGCAAGTGACAGGGATGGTGGCGAGGAGTTTCTGGTGAGGCCAGGTTGGTTCAATGGTTTCAACGTGAGGGCGACGGTATTTAGTATGAAAAGTCTGGTAGGAGTTGACTGTAGGTCCAATGTTCTTCAGCAGGGGATTAAATATAACGCACATTCAAGTTGACTTTCTCATCAAGAATCACACTCAGGGGAAGGATGAGAACTGCACTTCGCATGTCCTCCAGTGTGAATCTAAACTGGGAGAGGAAGCGCAGCTGTGCATGTAAACAGGTAGCTTCCAGTGGTAAGAAAATGCATCTCTTTCATATGGCTCTACTCGGTATCTTGTATACCCTGTGACTTGCTGTCATCAAGTCAATGTATGTCCGTTATGCTGCATTCAGAATTCCGTCAGGACTTCACCCTCTGAAAACATCTGCTGTGAGCACCACATCAAGAGCTCACATCAAGGCGGCCATCCAAGATCCGATCGTTAGTCTCTCCCATCCCAGCAAAGGAGAGGAAACCGTTACTAATGAGGCACTTGGTCCTCAGCCGCCATGAGCCTAAGACCAAAAGAACTAGTTGGTGCCCAGCTATCACTGCCAACCGCTCTAATGGGACCACATTAGGAGGTGCTAAAGAGAGTGGTAGAAAAATATGGAACCAACTCAAGAGGATTACAAAGACCAGGTTCAGTGATCTGCAAGAGACCAGTGGCACCCCTGGGACTGCGACACTTAGACACCCTTCAATTTGGATCTGAACTCACCCTCATGGCTCACCTTTCAGCCAAACAACAGACAAGCCTCTGCATCGAACACTTAATATCAAAGTGATATGCACCACTGGAAACAGCCAACCATAGGAGGTCAAAAGGGCAACATTTGCCCAGAGAGGAAACTCGGAAAGAGAGGAAAGAAAGAAGAGTGAATGGAGCCAGTGAACACAGTGAGGCGGCACACAGCACGCTGTTATCCTGTGGGAATTCGGATCAATGTCGCAAATCTAAATGTGTTTGCATTGTTAAATGGAGTCTCCACTTGCCCTGTCAACGTTTACCCAAAGCACCAGGAAAAGGTTTTGTTTTTATGAAGAGCTCATGTCACTCTGAGTGTCAGTTGTAAAAACACAGAAACATGCCTTGTTTCTATTGTTAACACAGTGGTAGCTCAAGGGTGGTAATGGTTTGCATCCAAAGAGCCAAAAGGCTGGAGACCTATGTTCCCTGGCAGTGAGTATGTATGTGTTACAGTGCACGTTTGCAGAGGTCTCTGCCACGTGATGGATAGTAGCCTGTGAACTGTAATGAGTGTTCCTTGTAAAACATGTGGTTCCTAATGTTTGATTTATAATCCCAATAATTCTTACCTCTTCTTCATACAAAATTGTTTTATTTTAACCCAATGTGTGCATCCATCTTGTTTGCTTAGTATGCGGCAAAGTAGATCAGTAGAGAAAAGGTAACCAAGGATGTGTTTGAAGGGGCAAGTCTTTTTTTGTTTTTTTAATTTTCTGCTACTTCTGCCTGTAGTCGAACGTAATGCCAAATTAGCACCAATAAGGAAAATGGCTGCAACAATGAGTGAGGTAGTTTGTGCCAACCTGGCCGATAAACACATGTGGGGTTAAGTGAAGGGCGGAGGGATAAATGGCTTAAGCCTCACCTTTACAGTCCTCGGGTCTCTTGCTTTCTGATGGTTGGACCAAGGTGCAACTGCCTTAGCCAGTTCCCTACTTCAGCTGGCAAGGCTTCGCTTCCTGTAAGACAACCCCAAGGAGAAGCTGCATGGACCTACCCCGATGCAGCCTTGGGTGCTGGAGCAGCCATGTGGAGACCCCTGCCAGCACTGAGATGCTTACACATTCACTGATTCAGCTTTCCTCCTATAGTCGGCATCATTGGTGTGTTTTGTGAGATGGAGGAGGACTTTGTGGATTGGTGTTGGACATACGGTTAATGTTGGACTTGTGGGCTTGGGCAGCACTAGGTTGGAATGTTTTCTTGATGTGCACTTGACCTTTATATAAAACTCTCTCTTATACATGAGCTTCT
>NW_022111377.1:12464287-12468267 GCF_000313985.2 Echinops telfairi | reverse complement strand
AATCTTAATGTGCACTCAAAAGGATTTCAAGGCAAGTGCCTACTCCGACAAATTCTCTTCAGCTACTTTAATGCCCTGATCAATCGAATAAAATGGTTGTAAAGGTCATTTTATTTACATGTTAATATTTTATTCATAAGCAATGGGTCTGTCATTCAATCCGTAATATTTTATTTTATTTCTCTTTCTAAATTTCTATTTTGAAAGCCTTAGAAACAAAGAGAGAAAAAAAGTCTCAAAAATACCGAATAATCAGTGAGTACATTTTTTTAAAACTTTATAATTAAAAATGAAAAGGTCATACTCAATCAATGTAAGGTAGATTTAAATTTCAGTGGACAGTGGGAAAAAATATATATAATACATATACATTGCATATATTTTATTGTAACATTTATTTTATATTATGTATTTATTATAATTATATATATATCATATGCATTCTTCTGTAATGCCAGAAATGAGCAAAAAGAAATAAAGATTCAGAAAATCTCATCTTCAGAACTGTTCAGTTTTTAACTTCTTGAACAATGGCAAGTGGGTTACGTGTGGGGCTGCTAACCTCGCAGCCAGTAGCCCGAAACCACACTCCTCAGAGGATGCTGCTTTGTCCTCCTGTTGAGTTACACCCTGGAAACCCACAGGGGCATTCTACTCTCTCCTAGAGGGTCGCTATGAGTTGGCATTGACTGGAAGGCAGTGAGTTTGGGTTGGTTTGTAACAAGGGTAAGGGTAAGCAAAAAGTAAGGAAAGAAAGGTTTAAAAGGATTGAAAAGGTAACTACTGTATTAGAGTTTCTTGGCCATTCTCCAAAAGTTCCTACTGGATTTTTACCAAAGAAAGTAAAAGCCCTTCCAGACTCCCCACATCCACTTTCTGCTGGCAGATTTCCTCTGCTTCCACGAGATCCCCTTGCACCCATTAGTCTGCAAGAGTATTTGTGGTACTTTAATAGAAATGTGCAATGTACACAGTTAAAGGTCTTGTTGAACTGCCAAGCCTTTTAGAACCCTTCCCAAATGGAACGAGACATTACATAGCCTATCACCAGATCGAAACTTCTTAATATCAACAGCACATACAGTGTCCTTGCTCCTCGTGAGAAAAAAAAAACATATTAAACAATTGATAAGCATGTTTCTCTACATTCAGAATATATGGCGATTCATTATATAATGATAATTCTAAGCAGAAAATATGACTATACTCTTAGTATTCCAGGGAAATCTAAATGCAGCCTCCCAAAGAATCAATCAAAACAGTGCTGCAAGTCCTTAGAGCATGCGGCTCTTTCTCAACCTGTTCCAGAATCTCTGGACTGTGAATACGCCTTTCACAGGTGAGTCCCCAGTAAGAATACACACTGTTCTACAATAAGTGTGACCTGAATGCTCTACTGGCACTATTCCAGTAAAGTCCCACAATCATTATCTCCAGTTTACTCTGCACCAGACAGTGTGCTAAGGTGGACCAGAGAACATGTCTCACGATCTCTACTTCATCTACATAATCTCGTTCCTTGGGAGAACTTCATAAGAGAGGCCTTACTAGTCCCCCCAGTTGAAAGCCAACACCTAAAACTCACCAGCATTAGGTAACCTTACCCAAAGTCAGAAAACGGGATGTTTGGGAACTTGGATTTTATTTAATTCAGGCATCGACCCTGGAGCCTGCGCACAGGACAGCAAAGTCACTCTACCCCTAAGATAGTAACCTGCCTCTAAGTAACTCCTAATCTATGAGTCATTCTAGTCTTATCAGTGTCAAGAGCCAAGGAAGACACTTAAGGTGGAGTCAAAGTCCTGTAGGTTTCCAACACTGAATACTGATGACTAATATGAATATTAGAATCTGGGTAACAAAGACAGACTGGTGGGGTGTGGTGGGCTGTAGTGGGCATAGGACACCAAGGTATATGTCTGGTAGTTTTTGCCTTTCTCTAACCTGAAGTCTTGAACTCAATTTCTCTGAATTTCACTTTCTATGCTCCCAGGGGTGTTATATAGTTCAAGATATATGAGAAAATGCCTGGGTGGGAAAGTGAAATGCAAATGCTTTAGAAGAGACTGAAGATTCAAAATAACAGACAGTATTTTCTATATACAGATGGAAATGGTAGTTTCACAAGTTGGAAGACACTGGTTTTATAATCCCCGGGGAGCAGACCTTTCACCCTCCCGATTTCCTCTCCTCTTCATCCAGATGTATGCTTAAATGAGGACCAATTTGTGCACAGAGAAAAGACAGGGATATGAGGAGGACCTACAGGACCTATGAAACGTCTGCTGTCACTCACATAAGCATATAAAACCCAAACCCAAACCTGTTTCCATCAAGTCGAGCCCAACGAATGGTGCCACTCTACAGATTTCCAAGGTTGAGTCTTTACAGAAGCAGACTACCACATCTTCCTCTCCTGGAGGAGGCAGGGGGGGCTGAACCACTGACCTGCTGGTTGGCAGCCAAGTAAGGAACTTCGGTGCCCCCAGGGCTTCTTACTCAGTAACACCCAGACAATTCTGACTCATAGCGACCCTGTAGCACAAAGCAGAACTGCCCCTGTGGGTTTCTGGGACTGTGACTGTGTACAGGAGTGGGAATCCTCCTCGTTCTCCCCACGATAGGCTGGTGGTTTCAAACTAGGGACCTTGTGGTAGACAGCCCAATGCATAACCACTACACCACCAGGTAAGCATTTAACAAAAGTTGTTTTTGTTTTTCAGTGAGCATCTCTTTGTCCAGTACCCCTTGTTGACTTCTTCTGATAGCATCCTTTCTCATCATCCTTTCTTGACCCGCCCTTTCCCACTTGTAGCCATGCTACCTGTCTGACCAGTCTTTAACCCAGGCTGGCTCCTCACTGTGTTTCCTCCTCATCCCCGGGGACAGGTCCAAGGGAGAGAAAATGACCTAAGCAACTCAACTAAGAGCCATGGAGGTTTTCTTAACTGGAGTGAGGAAAGCTGGGGAAAAAAGGAACACCCACTACTCCCCACCCCACTCCATTCTCCCACCTCCACCCCCCTCTGATAGCAAAGCCAGGGGAAATAGGAACCTGGAGCTTTCGACTGCCACGTCTCTATTTGCCTAGAGAAACTTTGTCTGTGGCAGGAGAGAATCTAATATGAGCGCAGGGAGACACGGTCTTATCTCCAGTCCGCCTTCTCCAGCGGCAGTCCTGCCTTTTACAGCTCTGGGTGACAATAAATCCCCTTTGCTTATGTGAGTTTCAGACAGGATTCTGACAACCACATCCCTCCCGTTTATTTTTGAAGGGCAAAGGAAACGAGTTATTCTTCTTCCTGGAGAACCATCTGAACATATGCCAGAAGGACCCCTGGTGCCAGCAGAAGACAGGGCAGCGCTGTGTGTCCCCAGCACGTGGCCTACCCAGTTCTCCTTCACAAAAACCCTGAGCCATTAAACATAACGGATGACTCTGCCACAGAGGTCTGAAAACAGCAAGAAAAACAACTTTCTCTGGATGTGCGTCGTGTGCTTTGAAGGAGGGCGCCAGCACCACCGAGCATAAACACAGGGTGGAACACCTCGCCACGTTGCAAATAGCTCTCTGCAGGGAATTCAGAGGCCGGGCAAAAGTTATCATTCTTACTGAAAAAAAGGAAACACAGTCTAACTCTCCGACCTTCATCTCCCCAATTTAGGGAGATTCTCAAGCACTGTATTACAGTTCGCTAAGATGTCTAGCCGTGTGGTAAAACCCAACATGATAAAACCTCACTGCTGCTGAGGGGATGAGGACTCGTGTGGACCTTCCAAGGCAGAGGAGACTTGACCCCTAGTGAATCAAAGGCTGTAAGTCTTTACAGACATAGAGCACCCTATCTCTCCTGTGTACCAGCTGGAAGGTTCAAACCACGGACGTCTTGTGGAATGGACAAACACTTTAACCTCTGCGCCACTGGGGCTCCTGGAGGACATGCTTCAAGATGAGGAAGCATCACTCCGTCAAGAATGAA
>NW_022111377.1:12461993-12463097 GCF_000313985.2 Echinops telfairi | reverse complement strand
GAAAATGTTTTGAGAATGATGTACAAATGCGCTTTACACAATTGATGTGTGTATGGATTGCAATAACAGCTGTATGAGCCCCTAATAAAAGGTTTTAAAAAAAGGGATTAAAAACAAAAAACAACAAAAAAAGAATGAAGCGTCGTGGTTTATAAAAGCACTCAGCGTTTTGCCTCTAGCACAGTGGTCAAACCATATTGAAGCTACTCACATATTACTAATGCCTGAACTAGTGGAGTGAGTTTGTCCTCCTGTGCCCACAAGGCTTTTGCAAACACACATAGAACACACACACCCAACAGGGAAGTATTCCCATTTCATTCTCCTTCTCAGCAACCCGAGGTGGTTTCATCATAAAGACTAAGATCTGACATGTTTGAGAACACAGAGGCAGCTCACGGGATTGTAAACACATGTCCGTAGACAGACACATTTACACATATACACCCAAGAAGATATAGTTTTGCATAGACATGCTCAACCCCACTATAAATCCATTTACTAAATAGAAAAGGGAACCATTACATTTGAAGAAAGTTTGCAGACTCCAATCATCCATTATTTCACGTGGGCCTGGGGAAAGGCATTGTCTTAAACCATTCCTAGAAATCTGAAAATTCACAGGTCAACAGGATACAATAACTCTATGAAGTGGACATCAATTCTTCTCGTCACCATCTGAGGTCTTTTCACCCTTCCTCTGGTGTCAGTCTTCGCAGGTTTACCTGGGGGGATAGCACCACCCTCACCCTTAGCCCATGTGCCTTGGCCTAGGACACTGAAGCCAGTTTTACGCCCATCTCTAGAGAACGCCTATGGTGGCCGCCTCACCAGTCAGTGGGCCACAGACCCCCGAGCTCCAATTAATCCAAGGATGTGCGGTCAGCACCCAGAATCAGTGAGATGCCACCCGAGATGAACTCCCAGGGATGTAGGTCTAAACCGTTGGAAATCATCTTGCCACCACCTAGAGTGGAGAACGAAACAAATATCAAAGATCCCAGAAGGCAACACCATCAACAGTTCCACGCGTGCCAGACTCACTCCTGGGCTTTGCAGAAAAAACGAATCGGTAGATTTCCTTGTGCTTTAGCCAGCCTGATT
>NW_022111377.1:12459360-12460706 GCF_000313985.2 Echinops telfairi | reverse complement strand
TTTTCTCTAATATATGAATATCTTAATTTTCTTCTAATCTATGTCAGACAGGTACTCAAACAGAAGAACACGTTTCTCTCTTGTTTTTTGACCACAACCCATGCAGTAGGAGTATTCTCAGCTACTGATGGGAAGAAAGGTTATTTAGGCCAGTCTGAGTACTTAACTCACTGAGTGCTTAACTCGTTGTACGTATTTAACAAAGATAACGATGATGAGGGAACTAAGCAGAAGAAGGGAGAAACACTGGGCTTTCTACTCCCGTAAACAGTTACAGTCTCAGAGTGGGGCAGAAGAAAACAGTTGCTTTTAAAGGGTCTTGGGTACTCACAGGCCATATCAAGAAAGGGGGTCGCTAAGGTTTAGCACGTCTTATCAGGGCTTTGCAGAAAAGACAAATTTTGGTCAAATTAACAGCATCTCACTGCCATCACGACCATATAAACCAGAGTAGAGCTGCTCCTGTGGGTTTCTGAGACGGTCACTCTACAGAATTAGAAAGCCTCATTGCTCTCACACAGAGCAGGCGGTGGTTTCAAACTGCTGACTTTGCTGTTAGCAGCCCACTGAAATGAACTGCATAGGGTTATGTACGGGTCCCACAGTCAAACACATTTGCAGTGAGTGGGGGGGGCTGTTATTTGAAGGGGCGTCAATTTCTTTTCAAAATGGATTTCTAAAGCCCATGCATTTTTCCAGTAAATCACCTCGGCTGGTCTTCTAAGTTCCCACAGCACCGAAAGAGACAAAAAACATTGGTACCAAGAAGCTGAAGGCATGCGTTTCAAATGCCTGAGTGAGATGTGAAAACCTGATAGGAGCAAATCTATCTTATAGCTCCTGAGAATTCTAAATTTAGCCCCTCCTTACTGCAGGAAACAAAATCAAACAAAAAAGAATAGGGGTGGGAAGGGAAGATTTAGAGCTAGACTAAGATGTCAAGGAATCATATCTGATTGCTTAATAAATGTAAAATGTTTTGCTCTAAATCACTGTCCAGGAAGCAATGGAAATCACTAATTCTCTGTGGATTAAAGAGTCCCTTAGGCACTGATTTGTTCAGCAGTGGGGCTTTTCAGCCTGATGAACAAGTGGTTTCTAAGCATTCTTTTGCAAGGGAAGTAAACAAACAAACAAACAGTGCTCAAAACAGAAAGGCAGAGAAGTCCCGGGGTGCATGGAATAGAACATGCCTCCACCTGTGCGTCTCAGAACCACCAAGAGATTTATCAACAGCAACTTTAACCGGCTGCAGAGCAAAGATGTCCCTCTGGAGTCAGACTACGGTGCACCTGACCGTGCCACAGACTCTGTGATCACCTCCAGTGCAGGTGGAGCTGGACAGG
>NW_022111377.1:12454910-12458192 GCF_000313985.2 Echinops telfairi | reverse complement strand
ATAACTGCTACCATAATCCGTTGCCAAACATTCTTTTTCTACATGGACACCTTGACATCACCTCCTGGGGTTTCGTATACCCCAAAATGGACAAGCAGACAACACAGCTTCAAGAGCGTGGCTTCCATTGACATAAAAACTTCCGAGATATACTCTAATATAAAAACCAAACAAAGCAATATAAATCAAAATTACAGAAAATTTTGGAAAACAGATCAGGTCCAACCTACATCATAGGCGGGATCTATTGACAAAGTTTTAACTGTTCCGGTCAGTATTATGCCCTTGATCTTCTATACTCCTCTCTCCCAAGCATTCTGCGTAGTGACCACTTTCCTCCCTTCCTTCAATTTTAGAGAGGGGGAGTTCTCCAGAGACTTAGTTCCTAAGTAGTTCCACTTTAATGTAAAACAAAAGGCAACATTGTGGACTAGGAAGCCCACCACTCTCCAAACCACAGCAGTGAGAAACATCAGTTGCTATCTGATTTCAGTTGGAAGGAGACTCAGAAGGCAGATGGTGTTTGGTCAGAGCGATGAAAACAAGCCCTCATTTGACTTCTGTTGCTGTTGTTGGGCTGGAGGGCTTTCTGAACAGCTTATTCAGACCCACTGTCTACGATGTGGATGTTCTGAAAGACATGTGACTTCTGCACATCCAGAAGTGGTTCTGACCAGAAAAGCAGGACCCCCGCCACAGGTGGAAAAACAGGAGGCCCAGGTGCAGCGATGTCCTTTCTCTCTGTGTCAGATCCACCTTCAGGACTTGGCCACCCCCCACTCGTCTGGTGTCATTCTCCACCCGCCCCACCACACACCAGCCCAGGCTGAAACATGCCACTTTCTCCCCCTCCCCGACTTTGGACAGGGTGATCTGTCTCAGCTTGGCATATCCTTCCCTCATTTCTTCTCACAGAACATGTCTCCTCGTCCCTGTATACCCTGATGAAATATTACTCCCTCTTCCTCCATGAGAGAATCAATTGGCCCCTCTGAGGTAGTTAGTTTATTGTGCCAACCTGGCTGATAAACAAGTGGGGTTAATTGAAGGGCGGAGGGATAAATGGCTCAGTGAGCCTTGCCTTTCTAGTTCTTAGGTCTCTTGCCTTATGATGGTCGGAGCAGAGTGCAGCTGCCTTAGCCAGTTCCCCGCTTCAGGGGCAAGGCTCACTTCTTGCAAGACGTCCCCATGGACCTACCCCGATGCAGCCCTGGGTGCTGGAGCAGCCATGTGGAGACCCCTGCCAGCGCTGAGATGCTTACACGTTTACTGATTCAGCTTTCCTCCTGCAGTAGGTGTCATAGTGTGTGTTTTGTGAGATGGAGGAGGGCTTTATGGATTGGTGTCGGACATATGGGTTAATGTTGGACTTGTGGGTTTGGGCAGAACTGGGTTGGGATGTTTTCTTGCTGTGCACTTACCCTTTATATAAAACTCTCCCTTATACATGAGTTTCTGTGGATTTGTTTCTCTAAAGTACCCAGACTAACACAATATCCACTACAATTTACACTCACCGCTATGAGCAAACTCCTAGCAATGGAGTTTAAGGCATCCATGCATTTAGTCATAGCATATTTTATGGAGGAACCCTCGTTTTAGTCTCTCTCTGGCTGAGTGCCTGGAAGAGGCGCTCCACTGGTTGGTGAATCAATGACTGAATGAATAAATAAGAGCCAGTACAGACAGCTTCATCCAAATAAATTCTAGACAAATAGGCACCCTTGGCCCATTTCCAAAGAAGTACCATACACACTCTTGTTAAAAGGGGGAGGAGCATTCGTATTCACATTTATCTCCTACCTTCAAATCCTGATTCCAGAGTTACTCTTCCGTTTTGGATCCCCAAAACAAAAAACAAACAACAACAAAAACAAAGCAAAAAAGATCACTGCCATTGAGTTGATTCTAGCTGATAGTGCCACTGTACGACTGTGTAGAACTGCCACTTAAGGAGTTCCCAGGTTACAAATCTTCACAGGAGTAGAACGCCTCGTCTCCTACAGCAGTGTGGCTGGGGGTGGGTGGGAGGGGGGCGGGGTTTAAACTGCTGACCTTGGGGTTAGCAGCACAACTCCTAGCCCACTGCACCACCAGGGCCCCTTTTTGATTCGAATAGCTTTTTTGTGTGGTACTGAAACAATAGCACAATAGCATTTGAAAAGCAGGCTACAGTCAAGCAATTTTTAATCATAAAAATATAGTTGCATGACATTTGTATTACATATCATGTTTTTAAGTTGTTGGTGCTTCCGAGATTAAAGGCAACAGAAATGGGGGGAAATGCTGCTAAAAACAGCTGGGGCTGTTCAAAGAGAAATATCAATAGCATCTCCCCAAAGACCATTAGCATGCAGAGTTGTCTAACAAATACTAAGCTATATTATATGAAGTCATTCTTCTCCCCAAAGAGGGTAATTAGATATGGTAAGGGACAGTGTCTCTTGGTAACCATATAACCTAATTTTCTCAAACAACTGTTTTCCTACAAACAAATGGCCCGAGGCAGAGAGAGAATGGCTGGTTTTCAATTCATATGACCACTAATGACTACTTCTACGCAAGGGAAAATGCCTGTTAGTCAGTGGCAGTAGTTAAAAGAGGTTTACATAAATTCCCTGGAAAAGCCACAGAAACCATTATTAAGATAAGCGCTGTGCAGAGCTGTAGACTGACTCCTCAACCTTCTTCCATTTGGCATCCGTGTAGAAAAATGCCAAAATTGTCTTTTCACAGTCTTTTACTTTATCTGCTGGAAGAGTTTTAAAGATTTTGCTTTGTATTTCCAGCAAAATCCTGTCATAAAGTGCTCGTGGAAAACAAGAAAAGCTCACACTCCACCCTTTGTGGAGGCTGTGATAGGTTTATTATGCCAACTAGGCCTCCATCGGACCACGTGTGTGGAGTTTAATCAGGCTGATTGGAGGGCAACTGAGATAAACACTTCCCATCGCTGGCATCCCATCTCTCTTCCTTCCTGGTGAGTGGACCAGAGTGCTGCTGCTTGAGCCAGTTCTTTGCGTCAACTGTGTGCTGCGCTACTTGTGGGCTGAGCCAACGCATGAATCCTGTCACTAGAGCTTGAGGCCCCATGAGACCTCAAACATGGTATGTACACCGTTTGAGCTTGAAGATGGTGGATTGTGTTGTCATGCATTCAGCACTTGAGTTTATGTCTCCAAGGAGGCAGAAGGACAGACAGAGCATGGCCTAAGGAGTCTGTCACACAATTCACTTTCCCAAAAGGCCCCAAACCAAACCCATCGCTTACCTGATGAGTGA
>NW_022111377.1:12451245-12454500 GCF_000313985.2 Echinops telfairi | reverse complement strand
AAATATAGCCCTTTTAAACACGAGGAAAAGCACAATCCTGATATTATACTTATAAATACACACATGTACAGATATGTGTGCTTCCTCACAACTAGCAGGAAGCTAACTTCAAAGGATCTATTATGTATATGGTATGAATTTATATGTATTTTACCCAGAAGATAAATTATGCTAGGCAGTTAGATCGTCAGTGATAAATACTGAGGAGCTTAATATTTACAACCTTAAGCCTTTAAAATATTCTATAAATTCCTGACATGTCATTAGGTTCAAATTATCAAACCTTTAAGAAGATATTTTATATTTTGAATCAAATGAATAATCTAAATAAAAATTCACATGAGAAATAAAATTTAAGTGGGTGCATAATTAAGATATTAGTTGAACTTATTAAATTAATTATCAGGATAAATGAAGTGATCACATCTCTATATGAATCATATTGACACAGAAGGCGAAAATATACCTTTTACTCCTTTCTTATTTCTAGCAAAAGAGGTTTTCCTTTCTGAGAAACACTGGGGTTGGGAGTCAATGCTTTTCAATGTAAGTTTATCCTCATGACAAACATTCATGCTATAAAGAACCAAAAAAAAAGTGTATGTATACAGCTAGTTATAGGGATCACTCTCTTTGTCATATATTTTTTAAATGCAAAGCCTTTTTGCTTGGCCAGGTTTATTTTGGTTGTGGCAAAGCTCAAGGACACAAAAGGCAATTACTCTTAGAAGAAAACAAAGGAAGGCACTTGGTGCAAAGAAGATTTTGCTTTCCAAGAAAGAAGAACTGGTACAGTCACAATGCCCAGACTCCCAGGCGAGATGGCAAGAAGATAGCAGGGTCAGGACACAGTGTGCCTGTCGGGACCCCAAACAAGCAAGCCGTCCTCCAAGCTCTCTGGTCTGCAGGTGCTGAGGAGCAGAAGCAATGGCGCCCTTCTACGTAGCCTAAGGCCTAAGGCAAAGGTCAAGCCCTGTGGTTATTGTCCCGAGCCATCAAATAGTTTCCAACTCTCTGTGACCCAGTCCACACGGGACACCCCCACCTGGCTCTGCACTTTTCTCACAATTGCTATGTGCCTGCCCACTGTTTCACCCATTGGGTCGATCCATAGCCTGGTGGGCCTTCCACGTTACCAAGCATGAGGTCTTTTCCCAGGGACAGGTCTCTCCTGATAACATGTCCATGGCATGTGAGAACAGTCTGGGCACCCTCACTGCAAAGGAGCATTCTAGTTGTACATCCTCCAACATAGATGTGTTTGTTTTTCTGGCAGCGCATGTGTGGCAGTTACATAATCTCCTGTCAACTTGTGAAGGGGTGGAGTCTAGCCTGCCAATCAGGTCGCAGCTTGATGATCTCATTTGGAGGCACCATGGAAATAAACAGCTCACTGGAGACCAGATACACAGAATCTCTGCGCTTTGTATTTCCTGCTGACAAGACAAGTGGAGCTAAGCTGATGGAGCCAGAGCCCTGGAGCTGGAAGAGCCACGTGGAGACCCACACCAGCACTGAGATGCTTCCACCACCACTGGATCCACAAGACTTTCCACCCACTGGCCTGTGATCTTCCTGCATTCAGCATCATTGCATGGCTGCCTGAGTCTGAAAAGGAATTTATGGACCAGTATTGGACATATGGGCTGATATTTGACTGATGGCCTTGATCTGGACTGGGCTGGGATATTTTCTTAATATATGATTGCTCTTTGATATAAAGTTCTCTCTTACACACGAGTGTCTCTGGGTTTGTTTCTCCAGTCTGCCGGGACTAACACATCATGGTACCCTCAATATCCAGTGCCGGCAGCATCCTCAAATGCCTTAATTTTCCTGCAGTCTTCCTTACTCATCACCCAACTGAGACAGGCCTATAAGGGGGCTAAAGATCCTGACTTGGACCCGACACACCTCAAAGTTCTCCTGTCCAAGTCCAGCTTGGTCATTTGATTTCTCGACTGCTGCTTCCCTGAGTGTTGATCGTGGATCAGAGCCAAACAAAATCCTCGTCAACATCGCCGTGTTTCTCATTTATCAGGATGCAGTCAATTTGACCACTTGCGAGGGTTTCTTCACCCTCCTGGTACTCAAACACCTCGGCGCATTAAGAACACCAGTGGCTTAACTTCCAGGACCAGCAACACAGGAGCTAGCCCGGCACAGCAAACTAACAGATGTGTGGTGGTGTAACGCCCTGGGCCAAGATCATGCTCTAAAACTCGGAGTTTTGAAAGAGTAACACAGATGGTGAGGTGGTGGCGGGGGACAAGGACTTGCTCAAAAGCTTTTAACTACATGTTCCTGATGGTGATTAACTGGAGACTCAACTCCCCTCTCAAGAAGGCGGCTCCCCGTCTTCTCCCTTCCTTCACTCCCAAACGCTTCACACGCAGATGGTGAAAGGAAGCGTGATAGGATCACAAGTTTATAGAATTCTAATACCAAAAGGAATGAAGAAATTGAGGTCCTCATTTAATTTTCCCATCTGATAATTAGATGGTGAACTGTTTTCCCCACCCCAGGTGCTTGTAATAAACATAGCACAGACACACAGACACAGGCACGCACGCACGCTGTTGGTCACAAATGTGGAATAACGATGAGATGAACCTGGAATACTTACTTGTTGAGCTGAACCGCCGCAAGCATTTTTTGAGGCAGAAGCCAAAAAGACTGAAAAATAACTCCTCTAGCAGCTGATAATCATCACACATGGAAATTTCCAGAAGCAGATCAATAGGGAGCGCAGCAGACAGCATTTGCCTCCATCAAAGACAGGGTAAGGGGGAGGGCAATGTTCCTTGGGCCCTCCCAGACTGCCGTCTTGGGTGCTATGCCTGTGAAGACCTGTGACACATGAATAATTAACTGGGACAGACTGAGCAACTGAGCTCCACTGTCCTCCTCAAAGTGGATGGCGTGACGGAAGCATCTATTTTTTGGTAAATTTAGTGTTTAAGGACAAGGCCTTGCTGAGTCATAGTACCTGCTCCGTATTAGCTCCCCCATGCAACATGCATATGCAATTAGCCTGCAGGGGCGCCTTCAATCCGGGGCTTCTGAGACGATGCTTGCCTTGGCTGAGTAGGTGACTAAAAACAGTGGAAAATGGGGCAGAGGTGGAAAGTAGATAATAACATGCAAAACGTTTCTGACAGTCTATGACATGACAGCTGACATAGGCTGGGATTTGAAAGATGTGTATCTCAGTGGAAAAAGGACCGCCCAAAGAAAAAGAGAATGAGCCCAGCC
>NW_022111377.1:12430329-12450331 GCF_000313985.2 Echinops telfairi | reverse complement strand
GATGGACAACAAAAAAAGTGGGTGAAGGGAGACGTCGGACAGTGCAAGATATGACAAAATAATAACTGATCAATTATCAGGGGTTCATGAGGGTGGGGGAAGTGGGGAGGGAGAGGGGAAATGAGGAACTGATGCCAGGGGCTTAAGTGGAGAGCAAGTGTTTTGAGAATGATGAGGGTAATGAATGTGCAAATGTGCTTTATACAATTGACGTATGCATGGATTGTGTTAAGAGTTGTATGAGCCCCCAATAAAATGATTAAAAGAACAAACAAACAAGTACAGGGTCATTATTAGTCAGCTTCAAATTGATAGCAGTGGGCTTGTTTTCGTTTGTTTATACTGTTTGATTTCATTTTTAAAGCATATACGCATCCAAAAGAAAAAAGAATATAATGTTCTTCACAGCATATAGATTTCCACCATCAAAAGAACAGGGGCTTCTTTATTGAGAAGCTCAGTATCTTTATACTGATATATTTAAGAAGAGCTCGCTAAAAGCACAATAAACATATCCTGTCATTCACAAGATCTACATGGATGCCCAATATGATAGAAAGGCATTTTCAGGAAACTACAGTGGCAGTACATCTACGGCATCATTATTTATCATTGTGTTTGTGACGAATACAGCATAACCAGGCACCAAGCCCATTTTAAAGGGCCTGAAAGATGTATCAAACCTTAAACATATCAATCTGTCCAGGCCTGGAGTCTGTAATCGTTATCCTGGTTTAATCTGCCTTTGCAAAACACAGCTAAAAAAGAAGCTGTGCACCTCTGTGATGAATCGTTAGCATTTAAAGCCAATGTGAACTAATAAAAGGTCTACAAGAGCAGCACCAGGAACATGGCGCTGGGAGCCGACAGGATTTGTTTAGAATACCATGTTCCAAAGTGTCATGTAACCTTCTGTGAAATATTTGGTTCATTCCATCTTGTCATCCTGATTTGTATTCTGGAAGCCCTTCGAAGCTACAGGATTGTTTCATTACAACCACAACATGTGCCAGGGAGCAAAATCCCAGATCCGATGCCGAGTCCTTCCCCATTAACTCCACAGAGTAACGGCATTTGGAAATTCCAGAAAGCGTTGTTGATTCTTCAGGCTCAACTTTCTGCACGCAGGACCCTAGTGGGTACAGCATGGTGGCCCATACAGAGAAGTGGTATAAACAGCTTATGCATTGTGGCCGTGGCTACAGTAGCACTCAGGTTACATTATAGTCTGAATGAAAGTTGCCATCCTAGGGAATCATCAAAATAAAGCAAAACTGGCAGAAACCCCCTTAACATTTGGTGTTCATCTTAGGAATACTGCCAGGGACATAAATGTAGTCAGCAAGAGCACATGCCTTTAAGAAAAGGAAAGAAAAAGAAAAGGCAAGGGCGAGAGAGAGAGAGAGAGAGAGAGAGAGAGAGAGAGAGAGAGAGAGAGAGACATACATCACCAAGTCAGCTAAATGTACAGGCCCCTCTCTATCCCTGAAGAGCTGACTGAACTTTGATGACCATTTGCAGATGTACATAGCTTTCTCTGACCTTGGCAGTATCAAAGAATTTATACAGTTAGAAGTTCTTGCACAATCTCTCCAAAAGAATAGCACACATATGTTACCCTTCAATGCCAGCTAGGCTGAGTTGCTTCTACCCACCCAGTTTTCTTCCTTTTTAAGGTTCTTCTGTTTCAACATTAAAGTAAACCCCTTTTATTTTTGTCATTCTGTTTTTATGTTTGTCTCTTTGCTTCACCTTACAATTGCCTTTTCTTTTTTCTTCCCGTTCCATGGGCTTGTAGGAAAAGAGCTAACTCCTGTGGAAATGTAATCATCTTAATAAATATCCCACTAAAAAGGAAGAGTTTCAGAAAACGACTTTAGCAGGTTAAGGATGATGGCAAATGAAATTCTCCTATTCATGCATCTCTTGAAAATCCACAGTCAAAGAAGTATACCAAAATGAAAAGACAAGTTCACTAGCAGCAATTATCTTCATGATAAATCCAAGATAAGCATAGCTTTATCTGTTAACTATACTGAGATAGTTAAATGTTTATTGCACCAACCTGGCCGATAAACACATGTGGGATTAATTGAAGGGCGGAGGGATAAATGGCTCGGTGAACCTCGCCTTTCGAGTTCTCGGGTCTCTTGCTTTCTGATGGTCGGACCAGGGTGCAATTGCCTTAGCCAGTTCCCTGCTTCAGCTGGCAAGGCTCACTTTCTGCAAGACATCACCAAGGAGAAGCCCATGGACCTACCCCGATACAGCCCTGGGTGCTGGAGCAACCGTGTGGAGACCCCTGCCAGCGCTGAGATGCTTACACATTCACTGACTCGGCTTTCCTCCTGCAGTAGGCGTCATTGTGTGTGTTTTGTGAGATGGAGGAGGACTGTGTGGATTGGTGTCTGACATGTGGGTTAGTGTTGGACTTGTGGGCTTGGGCAGCACTGGGTTGGGATGTTTTTTGATGTGCACTTAACCCTTATATAAAACTCTCTCTTACACATATGAGTTTCTGTGGATTTGTTTCTCTAAAGCACCCAGACGGACACATCTAGTGAAACCTGTGAGAGTGAAGCCTGGGAGAGCCAGGACTCAATGGCCTTCTGCCTTTGGCCGGTTACAGTCTTATTCTCTCTCTCTCTCTCTCTCTCTCTCTCTCTGTGTGTGTGTGTGTGTGTGTGTGTGTGTGTGTGTTACAGGAAAATAATCGAGTTTTCTTTTTAGGACAGGGTTCCAGCTTTCACAAATTTTACTGTATTCTTTAGTGCATAAGCAATGTGGACAATATTATTCATTAATTCCACATACAGTGCTCAGAAGCCAAGCTTAGTACTCTCAGCCTATTAAAATATTGATTTACTAAGTCAAAACCCCAATGAGCTGAAAACCAGTTCCTAAAACGTCTAGTGTGTCAAGCCTGGTGCTGTATATGGACCTGACTTTACCCAACTCCACACAGCATGGAGCATTAAAGGCTGCTGTTGGCCTCAGCTAATCCTCAAAGGAAGCAAATCTGATGTTGCAGGTGATTGATACTTGAGTTCTCTTCCATGTTCATTCATTAATTTTATTAAAGGGCTTTCCTGACTGAAAAAGCCAGCCTTTGGTGGGAAGAAAAAAAATGACATTCTTCCAATTCAGCCTCTTTATTGATCAGTAGCAAAAAAGAGTGCTGGACTCCACTGACATGGCAACATGCCCTGGCAAGGTGAGCACCTTTCCCAAGGTTACAACTCACAGGTAGTAGAGAAAGAATTCGGACTCAGGTAGCTTCACTGTCTGTACCTTTCACCATGACCTTGATGCTTTTCTGAAAAAATACGTTTGAAATAAATCTCATATTTTCGTATTATATAACAGATAACTCTTGTTAACTCGCTGCTATCCAGGTAATTCCCACTCCGAGTGACTCTATAGAAGAGGGCAGAACTGCCCCGGAGAGTTTCTGAAACCGTAACTCTTTACAACAGTATACATACTATAAATTCATCATTAGTGAGTATCGTGTTTCATGTGTTATGTATATTATAACATTTTATCTGCAGCCTAAGAGAAGGGGCCAACAGGCAATGAAACTTTCCTGCAACTAATATTCTCGTAAACTGCAAAAAGAAACAAGTTCTACCTTTAAAATCCTGGTGTATAAGGTAACTTCATTCTAATCATGTAAGGTACAGGATCAACAGTAGCTCATATCTATAGCCCATGGGAAATCCCACTTCTATCTGCCACACGCAGCCAACAATCCCCGTGGACAATTGCCACAGTACAGCGCTGCCCTAGGTTCCATCCCTACCCCCAACTCACATCTGGAACCAGACGTGCCTAGCAAGAGGGCAGTCATTCCATGAGAGAACGCATCCTCCGATGCCCAGCTTGGGGAATATCGTTGATTTCAAATACCTACGTGATGCTAAGGACCAGGAAACGAGTTAAATGGACATGAAATAAAACGTTTATTGATGGCTGCAAAACGTATCCTATGGTAGCTGTTAACTTGCTTCGGGATCTAAATGCAGAATTCGATCTCTAAGAAGTTTTTGAGTAATGTTTGCTTTTAAAGAATAACAAACAAACAAACAAACCACCACCCCTGAGTCAATCCTGGGTTTCAGAGGCTGTCTGTCACACTTTAGGGAAAGCCCTAAGTTCCTCATTGTCTCAGAGCAGCTGGGGGGGTGGGGGGAACCAAACACGTGTAGTTATCAGTCCAATACTGACTCAACAGCAACCCCAGGAAGCGTTGAGGACTAGCATTACGACATCACACACAAAGGAACAGGAGTAGGCAATAGTCAACTAAAAGCTTGAAAAACATAAAAGCAAGGGTGCTTTTTCCCTTTCATTTTGCAGCCTTTCTGCATACTCCTATGCCCAAATGTCTCAATGTTTCAACACATTTCAATTAAGAAAATGTAACAAATAATTACCACATAATTTTCATCCAATGGCCACAGTCCTAATTATGATTACTAATGAGCTATTTACCAGGGTGATGGGAATTCTCACAAGCTCTTTCAGATTCTAAGTAACGTGACAAACCCACAAATCCGTGGTTTGTGTATTTATGCTCATGTGTCAAACAGAAACCAAACCCCTTACCATGGAGTCAATCCTTGGGATCACAGAGATCAAATAAGACAGAATATAAGGCTGTGAATCTTTTAAAAAGTCAGTTGCCACAGTGTTCTCCCAAAGAATAGCCGGTGAGTTTGAACTGCTGGCCCTTTGGTTAATACCCAGGGACTTTAACCATCAGAGTTCCTTGTGGCAAACAATGTTCCCTCAATCAAGGAACAGGGAAATTGTGGGTGAGTTATTGTTGTTTTTGTTAAATGCTACCCATTTGGTTCCCATTCATAGCAACCCTAAGTACAACAGAAGGAACCACAGCCAGGTCCTGCCCCGTCTTCACAAGCGGTCTTCTAGCTGAGCCATTCCTGCGGCCACTGCGTCGGCTCCTCTGGTCAAGGGCCTCCCTCTTTTTCACTGCCCCTCCACTTTACCAACGAGGGTGTCCTTCTCCAGGAATTGGTCTTTTCAAAGCACATGGGCAAAGTACACGAGACAGAGCCTCACAAGCCTTTCCTCTAAGGGCCATTCTCACTGTACTTGGATCCAAGACAGATCTATTTGGTTTTTTTGGCAGTCCACGGTACGTTCAATATTCTGCCCCAGCACCATAATTCAAATAGATTCATTCTTCTTCTGTCTTCCTTATTCGGTGTCCAACTTTCACATACATATAAGGTGACCCAAAATACCAAGGCTTGGGTCAGGGACACCTTAATCCTCAAAGTAACACCTTTGCTTTTCAATGCTTTCAAGAGGTTGAATTACTAGACAAATGGAAATGTATCCCGTAATGACATACCACCACTCTCCAGAAAGGCTGAAATGGAAAAAAGATTGGCAAAACAAGTGTTGGCAAGAACGTGAAGCAATGAAAACGATCATATACTACCTGCGGGAGTGGAAATGGGAGCAATCAATCTGAAAGGTCATTTGACAGTAAATACTTAAGCTATATATATGTATACCATATAACCCAGCATTCCAATTCATACATTCAACAGAAATACATACATATGGACACCAAGGACACACACATGAATGTGTATAGAAGTACAGCACTCAATAACCCACACAGGAAACAATCCAAAGCCCATCAGCAATAGAGGGACTATATCAAGTGTGCATATTCATACAATGCAATGCTATGCAGCAAAGGAAATGAATCAGTTATTAAAACACACAAGACAGATGAATATAAGGTTGAGTTAATCATTACATTGACCCGAGTCATGGTATTTTCTTTTTTTCTTTTTAAAAATCATTTTATTGGGGGCTCTTACAGCTCTTATAACAATTTATATCTCGACTGTATTAAGCAACCTCTTCTGATTTTAAACCATGTAGTATGTCCTGAATCTGTTTACACAACTGTCTCTTGATTCATGTACAAATTCCTCATGAGCACAATGACCCGTTCTAGAATTCCCATTCTTTTCAAGATTCTCCATCATTTGTTATGATCCACACAGTGGAATGCCTTGGCTACTTGGCCAACTGACAGAGAGATCCATATTTGCACCCATTCCAAAGGAAGGTGACCCAACAGAAGGCTCAAACTAGGGAACGATACCATTGACCTCTATCACATGGAAGCAGGGTCAAGTTCTCTTTTGCCCTTTCATCTGCTGGAACTGGATCCTGTGACTGGTTCATCTTTCTGTGGTGTGGCCCGCCAATCCCTGGTCATCGCCAAACTACCAATCTTGGATTCATTCTGCCGACAACAGATGCATTAACTTCTGTATCCCCCAGCCTGTGGCCATTCTGCTTCCTGCTTATCAACTTTTGCAGCCATACAAGTCAGAGGAGCCCTCAGCTCTCATCTGACCCACAGGATTGACCTGGAGTGAATTCACCTACTTCAACTCTGTAATTCATATCTTGATATAAACCTCGTTCTATACATACACAAGTATTACTGGTTTTGTTTCTCTAGAGAACCCAACCCAATACCGAACTTTTTTTTGCCTTTGGTTTTTTTTTTTAATTAAAAGATCATTTTATTGGGGGCTCATAGAGCTCTGAACAGTGGTTCTCAACCTTCCTAATGAATCACGGTATTTTCAATCACCTCATGTGCATGTGAACGTTGAGTACTGAATAAGGAAGACTGACGAAGAATCCAAGCATTTGAATGATGGTGCTGGTGAAGAATATTGGAAGTACCATGAACTGCTAAAAGAGTCAACACATATGCCTTGGAAGAAGTATAGCCAGACGCCCCTTAGAGGCAAAGATGGTGAGACTTCCGCTCACGTACCCTGGACATGTTGTCAGGGGAGACCAGTCCCTAGAGAAGGACATCATGCTTGACAAAGTGGAGTGGAATGAGAAAGAGAAAGGCCCTCGCCAAGAGGAGTTGACACAAAGGCTGTCACAATGGTTCCAAACGTACACACAATTGTAAGGACGGCTAGGACCAGGCAGTGTTTCCTTCTGTTGTATATAGGGTTGCTATGAATCAGAATGAACTTCAAGGCACCTAACAACAACAACAACAATGTTGACGAAAAGAACTCAGGCATAAAATGATGCCATTTGGATAATGCTTTTTTTTTAAAAAAGCAGGCAAAAGTAATCTATATTATTGGAATAAAGGGTAATAGTTACCTTGGGTGAGAAAGGATGAGATGGTGATTGAGAAAGGTTCTATTATCTATTTCCTGACTTGGGTTCTACACCCGGGTATTTTACCTTGTGAAACTCATCAGACTGGACACTCACTCCCTGTGCAATGTTTGCACCTGGAAGGGGCAGGAACACAGGGTAGATGTGGGATGAGCGGTGTGACACTGTCGGGACTATAGTCAGTGACGTGAAGCAAACATGTCAGGATGGTTGAATGGAAAATGGATTTGCACTTTAACCCTTCACTCAATTCACAATTGAAGTTTAAAGCTTCAAGAGGACGAGCCCCAATGGCAGCACAGCTTTGAGATACACACGCATATACACAAGCAAAATCAAAATATATCAGAACGGTCATCACAGGCCCTCTTAAAGCTGTGCTTTTGTTTCACTGTTTCTCGGTAAATGAAACCCAAGGACATTTGATACTATAGGGAAAGAAAACATAAGAAGGGTTTGAGGAGAGGATCAATACAGAGGGGTGGGGCAGATAAGAGGGAGATGATGTCAGAAGCCCAGGAAGAAAAAGTATGTTTGGAAACTGATTAAGGAAGCAATTGTACAATTATGTTTGACATGATTGAACTATGGAATGATATGACATGTTTTAATTCCCAAGTCACAGAAAAGAAAAAAAAAGCATAGATCCAGGAATGCGTTCTGGGCTCCCACTAAATCCTAGCTCCAACTTAAAAACAATTTGTTCCTACATCATGGCCCTGCTCGATTACTCACCTTCATGCAATGATCACTGAAGATAAGGGTACTACAGCAAAGTGTGCTGAAGAAGTAGATGGTGCCCGGCTATCAATCAGAATAGTATCTGGGGTCTTAAAGGCTTGTATTCAAACAAGCAGCCATCTAAGCTAGGAGTCAACTAAGTCCACACAGAAGAATCACACAGCTTGTGTGATCCAAAGATGACAATTACAAAATTCAAGGATGGTGAAGAGAAAAGTATCATTGCTAGAATTATTAACACCCAATTTGTGGAGGGCTATGCTATGGAGGACAGTGGGAACCCAAAATCCATCTCCGAGTATACGCTCTGGTCAAAGGCAAGGGTCCTGAACAGCCTTACTATCAGGCAGAGACCATTGTAATCTTGATGATGTTGGATCAAATGAATAGCTGGCCTACCTATAGAAATGACCTGAAATTGTTCTGGGTGCAAGGATATCTTAATTATTCCGTGACAGAAATTTCTTCCCTGGCTTTTTTAATGTTACCCGGGGTCTTCTCCCTCTCATGCACCATTTCTATCTTTGTCTTTATACTAAATATGATCTTATCCTTACCACCTTAGTGCAATTTGTTTTTCATTGTTTTCATTGGGTTTTGCATCTGTGAAACACAGGACGAGTGGATGTATAATGATAATAATGGATACAAGGTGTTTACAGGGAATGCAGGGGTGGGGTGGGCTATAGGGAGGGAAAGAGGGTTTCAGGAGTAAATCATGAAGGCAGGAGGGCGGGGTGCACTAGAACTGATTGCGATGGCACAACGCATATTGAAGGTGATTTAACCATGGGGGGTGAGGGGAGATGCTCTAGGTATCGATGTGGTGGTGATTGTACAATTCCCCTTGATATGATTGAACGACTGAACTACTCAATTGTATGCTATGTAAATTATGTGCCGATAAAACTGTTAGGGGTAATAAAAAGAAGTTTAAAGCAACAACAACAAAAAGAAAGTTTATCTTAAAAGTCAGAAAATGAAATATGCCTATTTTCGAGCCTAAGTATACAGAACTGAGTCTTCTATTTATGAAAAATATTTAATTATATTTCTCTAGGTATGTTTTCATGTTCTAAAAGTTTTTAAATCTGAACATTACAAAGACTGCCCAGTGTTCCCCATCATTAGTCCAGACAGAATGGTAAGGTCTTAACAGTGACACATCACCTTGTGTCACTTGACTGCAGCTATTATATGCACTAAGAAGCTGCTGCTTCTTTTTTTCCCCTGACTCATGCCTCCTGACTGTTCAGCCCTGATAGGGAGACTCGGAGTTGCAGATTAAAGCTCCCCAGACTCAATCTCTGTTTCTCAGGTGAAAAAAGTATGGATGCTTGGCATGGCAAACTTAGGTAAGTTTCCTTGATCTGACTCACCCAAGCTAAGTAACTATTTCCCAAGGCCCTTGATCCATTCTGAGTCACTCAGACCCCCGAATGCTGTCATCGGGCCACCACAGTAACCACCTCCCCGAGACCTCCTGACACCAGAGAACATTGCTCTAAGGCTGGGCCCCATCTGGATTTACCTGCTTTTTTCCCCCCTGATCTAGCAGTTTCTGGGCAAAAAAAGGTTTGCTCTTTCTAACCCAATGCCTTTTCTAATTTCCTTACACCCAAACAATTCTCAATGGATGTATACTACAACGATTTTTTCCCCCTCATCGTTATACTAAGAGGGATACAGACACACCATTGGTATGGACTGATGGCTCAAGGGGGCGCATTTGTCTGTGTAAGGAAGGTATAAAGAGGCAGTCATCCCCTAACAACACAATCCCAGGGAGGCAGCAGGTGAACAAACACGTTTCAGCCTCATTGCTTCTAATGTGGGAGTGACAGGGTGGGAAAGGGAGGCTCAGGGGAGCCGTACAAAAAGCAATCAGAGGTTAATGGTAGTCAACAGAGCAAAGCGCACTGCCACCTCCACCACCCCACCACCCCACCAAATAAAGCCCCAAGGCCCGAAAACATTGATAAAAGACCCTTGTTCCAAAGAAACAGGGTTGAGGTGGAAGGTACAGCCATGCTGAGAGGTGCCTGAAGCTACAGTTGAAAATGGCATCCAAAAGTGATACAGTGACTTTTCTGGTGGACAGCCAATGTGTTGGTCAATGAGCTGTCCCGACAAGAAATTATTCATGGCAGCGTTGGCCAGAACTGGTTATAATTCAGCTAAGAAAGCAGGTACGGCCCTGTGCCTTCTTCTCTCTTGTTACTTTTCCATTGAGAGGTGTTAGATATAGACAGCCGCTCACCTGAACCGAGTGAGACTTTACTCTGGACACATGACCCTCAGAGGTCTGGTTGCCTGTGTTCCGCCGCTACTCACTAGAGCCTTTTGGTAACATACAGAACTGTGTTTATATGTCAGGCAGCCTGACACTGCCTGTTTAGTCTACAGCACAGTTCCAGACTGCTGGGCAGACGCACACACACATGAGCGAGGCAAGCGGCATCTCCAAAGGCAGCACTCATTCGAACCAAGTCTCAAAGACATCACAAGCCCTCTCCAACCTGAGTCGCTTCAATCATTTCAAAACCAAGATTCATGTTCTCTTTTTCCATACAAGCCCCAAATGGGAAGACAAAGAAAACTCAAGCTAAGGAAGAAATGCCTTATCTCAACTTCACACTTGGCTATACAGGCACTTCCACGCTGACCCCACCCCCATTAAAAAAACAAAAACAAAAAAAACCAACAATCTTATAAACATTTCTTTTGGAGTTTACTCACTTTGTGCTAAAGAAATCCTTTGTAATAGATTTCCGACTAGTCTTTGCCCAACTTTGCAGTAAAGAATGTAATTATTATCCAGTTTCACTTTATTAAAACAGCTTAATTATGACATTTAATCGCATAATTTTCAACTGAACGAAAATTAAGTATACTGATATTATGTAAATCTAGAGGATGGGCATGAAAATCAACTTGTAAAAAAAGCCAAAAACCGACGAACAGCTACATTTATGTGAATACGCATCACAAGACCGTGAATTCAAGAACGACCTTACCTGACGGACAAAGCTATTTGAGGTAGTGTCAGATGATGTGCTCCCATCAGAGCCTTTAAATCTGTTTTTTCTTCTAGCTCCTTTTCCATACGACTACAAAAAAGGAGAGGAGACAAAAAGACACAAGAGATTATTACTAGACCTTCTCATAGGAAAATGTCAAAAGTCAAAACAAGGAATAAATTATCACCCGTTAGGCTGAGATAGATAGTTATTAATTCTTATTGGAATCATAAAATATTATTTCAATCCCCTGAGTATGTCAAGAGGAAAAGTTTCCAGACAAAGAATTTATGGACGGATGAATCAAAACAACGTGTGGGATTTGTAAATACGTTAATGGTCAAGAGGCAAAATCTACTGAAGATCAAGTATTTTAAAATAAACATTGAGGAACAGATAGTAACAGGCAAGATGAATTGTTTTACTAATAGCATGAGGCTAAGCACAAACATCGACAAATAACCTTCCTTTTTTCTAGTGTATCTACAATAACTACAAAAGCACTAAAAACAAACTATGAGATGATTTAGGTGTAAATCTAGGTGCAGAAAAAATTGCTGCAAATAGTATACTTTTAAATACAAATGAAAAATAGTTCAACCCTGAGCTTTAGAGATTAGCATACACAGGTTGTAATACTGCCTATAAACGGCCATGAAGAAAGGTCTTCAGTTACATCGGTCTTCTTATCTTTAAAGTGGGGTCATTAAAATCTCACAGCACTGTTGCAAGTATTATATGAGGCTATCGATTTACAGCAGTTAGCATAATGTACAGCACTCGGTAAGGATTAAAAAATGGGCTATATAAAAGAAGTACCTATATACTTGAGTAAGAGCAAACCCGAATATCCACCCACCGAGGCAACTAATTTTACCACAAAAACTGCCTTAAAAAAATGTGCTGAAAAACTCGGCTTATACTCAAGTATATACGGTAATATCCACATAAGGCACAATGTTCCTTAGAAACAAAGACGGTGCGGCGTCATCTCACGTCCTGTGGGCATGTTATCAGGAGAAACCAGTCCCTGGAAAGGCCGTCCAGCTTGGTAATGTAGAGGATCAGGGGAAAAGACTAGAAATCCCTCAATCAGTAGAGTATCGGTGGGAAAGAAGCTCTCAGCAGGGTGTGCAGCAAGGGCTCAGACATGACCCCCATAGTGAAGCTGGCCCAGGACGGGGCAAAGCTCGATGCTGTTGGATTTAGGGTTGCTGACTGACATATGAGGCTTGAAAAGGGGGGAGTGATTGGGCAAATGTGTACAATCTGCTTTAGAACTATTAGAAGGAGAGATAGCATTAAGCGATCAGAATTTATAGAATGTGTTTATTTTTAAGAAACCTCCCTTGGGTTTTTAAAATGCTACTTTGTCATGTTTGATAGATTCATATGGCTCTCATTAAATTGGAAATATCTCATAAACCATAATATACATGGCACTTGGGTTAGTGAAAATCTATTACAAACATTTGTGTTATGAGTAATTTAGAGGAATTTGCAATCAGTGAGAGGATGGTATAATCTAAGGGGGAAAAAAAACCAAAGACTTAAGTTTGTTCTCCTCAAAGTTTCTATGGATTTATATCATGCAAATGTGTTGCCATGGCATCTGATTAACTAACTCTCAACTTCATAAAAGCAGAGACTGCAGAGGCTGCCCTTTCATAATGCAATGTACAAGGTTCTCCTCACTTAACAGCTTATTCTTCTTACTTAAGTAAACATTATCCAGTAAACTGTTGAAAAATAACATTCTTCCGACAATGTTCTTTTCCAATTATGCAAAGGTTTGGACAGAAGAGTCTTCCAAGACTTAAGAATGCTAAAATAAAGCATGAAATGTTTCTGAAAGTATAAAACAAAAAATTTTTTTTACATTATTCCTGTGAAAAATAAACACCTGTTACCTTGAAGGCACTTTTGAGCCCTATCATGTTCCCTAAGGGAGGTGACTCTATGGTCAATGTATTCCTTATCCCTGTGAGAAGCATGCATTGTCTTTAAGAACGAAGATGAGTGAGCTCACCTCATTACTGACAAGTCATCCCAGTACCATTTTGGAATGGGTGGAGAGCAGCTTTGGAATTCTATCACTGTCATTAGTCTGAGCATTTCGATGAGTCTAACTTACTATTCAGCTACTTCGGTGTGGAAGCTTTTCCATAACTGGTCACATGTTCACACTGTGAGAGCCACACAGTGTCTAAAACATTCAGTCCCAGACGCAGCCCTCAACCTCTGCTGTAGAGCGGAGCGCATGCATGACAAGGTATGCATGCATCCAGAGGGGTTTTGATGCCAACTCAAAACCAAACCCACTGCCATCAAGTCAATTCTGACTCACAGCGACCTAGAGACCGATTAGAACCAAGATTGTGCACCATTATGGGAACGGAAGACCTCCTCTTTCTCCAGCAGTGGGGCTGATGGTTGCACACTGCTGAGCTTGCAGGTAGCAGGCCTCCTCAGAAGCCACTGTGCCACCTGGGCTCCTTGTTTGATGCCTGCATGGTTCAAACCGTCTGATCTCAACTATGAACCAAAAGACTGGTAGTGTTGTGGAAGAAAAGTCTGGCCATCTCTTTCCATAAAGATTACAATCTGCTTCCATAAAGATGACAGCCAAGAAAATTCTGGACAGCACCAGAAAGTGTCTCCAATTGCCTTGAGGCAGAATACACGCGACAGCCACACGTTTTTGTTTTTCACTTGTTTCATCTTGTGAAAGTAGATTGTCTTTCTTCTCCAGCATCACTGACTGCTAGTCTTTTGGTTTGTAACTGGGTGCAAACACAGGGACCGCTCCGGGGATCTAGTTAGCTAGTTTAAAAGTCTCACCAACCCTTTTAAGCCCTTGGGAATACTGTGCAAGAAGAGTTTGATTTGGGGTGTTCTTAGGAATACCTTGTTCAATGTATCGAAAGTAGAACAATTATAGTTTCCAACTGTAAAAGGGCAGTTTGCACACTGGAAATTTATGAACCACAGAACGATTGCAAGCACAGCAGTCATTGTTTAGAGAAATAGCCCGAGAGAAACATATTGTCCTTTAATCATTCAAATTCATGATGAAAGATGTGCTGAATGATCAATTTGGCCATGCCATAACAGTGTCATCACTAATCCACATTCGTCATGTATCATACTTCTTAAAAAAACAAAACAGAGAGATATGCTCAGGGAGGTTTCTCTTCTACTATTTGACTAATCGTAGCGATAAGTTATCTCAGGTGTACACAGAGTAATCAATAACCAACGTTTTTACAGACAACAATCTTAGGCCAAGAACAAAGTTAACCTTTTTGGAAAGCCAAGAGTTGGGTTTTATGTGCTTTTTAAAAATGTCAGCGAAAAGTTATACTATTGTTACAAAGCAAATGTTCCTTAAAATTAAATCCATTTTACTGTGTTACCTTGTTATTGTGCTTACTTTACAGCCTTGAAAGTAAAACTAGAGTGCTTCAGCTGAAAAATAAAAATAAAAAGAAGAGTCAAGACTAAACATCCCTTCAGTGAAAATAAGGTGGATAAGATAAAATGTTCGAATAGCAAGTTGACTAAATTGGGAAAGAAGTATAGTTTGCTTAGTTAAATGGTTACTTCAAATGCGGCTAAATAAATGCGCAATCATTTTCTTATTTTTTTTAGTGACACTATTCTCTCCCTTCAATATATGAAAGAGATAACCATTAGAGAAGCCTAGGATATGGGGAAGAGAAGGGAGAAAGGAAAGAGGTTTTGGTCTGACCCCAAAGCAAAGTGTTACAGGAAGGTTCTTCCTCCCGAATACAGACATGACCTCCCCCTTGGAACACAGTCCAAAAACTGACTCACGTCCATTTATTAACTATTCACTTGATGAAATAAGGATCCCTGGTGGCACCATGGCTAAGCTCCCGGCTGCTATCTGAGAGGTTTACAGGGCAAACTCACCAAGCCGTCTCGCCACAGAAAGGCCCAGTGTTCTACTCCTGGTAAAACAGCAGCCAAGAAAACCCTGCAAATCAGTTCTACTCTGTTGCATGGAATCACAATAAGGGTCTGTCATAGCATGTGCAAGAGAAGGGTCAGGAAGGGTCAACCTTATCTTCTGCCCAATTCACCTCCACCCAGATGTAGAAAGGACTCTCTGCAGGGCCCTGTGGACTAATAATTAAATCTATCTCCCTGGAATTGTTAAAGTGACGAGTATGGCCATAGACTATTTGTAGAAGGCGGCAGCCTCCCTCAGTAACAAAACGGATGATGCCAGCACTGCCCTACAGGCTTAACATATTTTGTGCATCTTTCTTTTGAGGTGGTCAAGGCAACACCCTAGATACTTATACAATTCAAGGGAATAGAATACAGCAGCAGGTCAGTGAAATCTTTCCTTACCAAAAACGAAGAAGAAGAAGTAGTAGTAGTAGTAGTAGTAGCATGAAAAGGTACAGAAAACTGAAACACTAGCTAGGCCTCAAATCACTCCTCTGGTCAGAGTCTGACTTTCAAGACACACCCAGCCATTGATAGGCAGGTTTTACAAATTCTCCCCTACCTAACCAAAGGGATATAAATGAAAATAGTGGACATACCAGAATGAAAATACAAGTCAAGAGGAAAGTGATGGTGGTTAGGCTTTAGGAAAACAATCAAGTGTGGAGATTACAAAAGACGAACTTGTAACACAGACATGAAAACATTTCTGAAAAACAGTGTCAACTTGGTCAAGAGCCACGGGAAAAGGGCTGCTGCTCTTTTGAGATAAAAGTTCCTTGCTACAGCAATTCAGGATGTTGCCATTACCAGGCTATATTACTACAACATGCTTAAAAGCAACTGGCAAACTCAGCTGGGGTGGAACCAGCTGGGATCGGTTGCTAGGAGCAAAACAAACAGGCCCTCTGGTTCCTGTCTGTTCATTTTCAGGGATGACTGAAGGTGCCGGTTACAAGCTCTTTGCAGCTTGCTTTACTAAGATACTGCTCTCGTCCCTTGTGCATTTCCTCTGCCATCCTATCCCCAATCCCTTTCACCTACTTTCCATCCACCCAGCTTTCTTGGGGCGACACCTATGCGTGAACTACTAGGTCTGTCATTTAGAACAGTGATGCCTATGAGAAAGATTATGTCAGGGACAGGACAATTTAAGTCTTGAGAGCTACAGTGTAAAGAGCAATGGGTGAAATCATCATTATACTATCTACATATAACCACTTCGGCATGTAACCAGATTATCAATTATTAAGGAAATGTTTTCTTCATTTCATATGAAGCCTTTGGGGTCTGGTGTTTTTACCATTTCTAAGCCATGTCAATTTGGACATTTCAAACATTCTGTAGCCCCACGAGGCTGGAGCTACTGGACTGGGCAGTGGAGATTTAGGGCTTTGGATAGTGACTCCTATTTTGTTTTTGTTCTTTTTTCCTCTGCAGGCACCGCATGCAAGGTCACACTGCAACTGCTCAACAGGTTACCTTGAAAGGAGTGTGTTTTGCTCAAGTTGGACGTTCTTGAATTTGCCATTACATCTTTCATGTAATAGTGTATGTATTTCATATCCTATGAGATTGAACGCAGCAGGGAGGGGCTGGCATGTAGCACAATGCCCCCTCCCCAGGCAGGAGTATCGATACAAACAATGAAATATGGACAGACTTCCAATCTAAAAGTTTTGGTTTCTTCATACAAAACCCACCAGCACTATATAGCCTGGAGGTGAAAAGAAAGAAAATAGATTCTTGAAATCAGTGATTGCTTCACGGTTTCACATGGAAATGGAATTTACTATTACTCAGAGTTGCAGACAAATGGGGATTCTCCTAAACCAGCCTCCTTCCACCAAGCCGTTTCACTGCTGGCCTGTCTTGATCAAACAAGAGATGCGCTAGATAGCTTTGCCAGGTTTCACATAGCCCCTTCACGCTTTGATTCATGATATATAAAATAAACAAAGCAATGTTTCTCTCGAATAACGGATGTGCTGAAAATCACCACTCAAGTAAAATTGCTTTCAGTTTGCAAAGATTGAGAAAGTCAAGGAACTGATAGGTGCTGATGCAGTTGAATATACGTACTTCGTATCACCAGATAAAACTCAGTCAATTTTTCTCTCCCCCTTCTTCCATACCTAAGCAATCACTTTCCAATTCCTGCAGATTGATTCCATCGAATGTCTCCTGCCTTTAGCCCTTGTATGCATTTCAGTAGCTTGTTCGGGCCTTATCACCTCTCCCGTCTATGCACAGGGTTCGATCAACCTTTGGGGGTGAAACGACCCTTTCACAGGCATTGCCTGATTCGTAACAGTAGCAAAATGAGTCATGAAGCAGCAACGAAAATAATGTCATAGCTGGGGGTCACCACAACATGAGGAACTGTATGAAAGGGTCGTGGCATTAGGAAGGTTGAGAACCACGGAGCAGCTGCAGCTGTACATCTTCTGAAGCTTTGTGCACATTGTTGGTGCTGCCAGATATAGCCAGCCCAGGGGTACAGAGTAGAACTCCTCCATAGATTTTTTGGGTTGGTTTGGTTTGCTTTAGATCCACAGACCTGCTTGATATGGTGCCTGTGGATAAATTCCCAGCCACCGACCTTTCTCTCAGTAGTTGAGCACTTAACCATGTGAGCCACCCAGGAACTCCTGGTAAAAATACTACAGGGTCTAAAGTCTCCAAGATGTGGGCCAAATCCCCTTGACAGTCTGGTGCCTAACTGAGACAAGTCTCTATCTTTTTCTCTTTTCAAACTAGAGATTGTAAACGTGTGCAATAAGACTGTAAACTTGGCTTTTTGTGTTTCCCCACACCTCTAAGGAGCTCTCTTTCTTCACATCTTTTCTCAAATGCGGCCTCTTCCATGAGATCCTAACAAATTACTCCAAACAGACGACGTGGAAGCCTGCAGGCATATCTACACTTCTCTTATGGCCTCTGTCATGCAAATGCTTCATATTTTTTTGTTTGTGGCTACTGGAGCATAAGTTCTTTGAAGACGGAAATCGAGTCTTCACAGTTGACACTGTTTCACACTGGAGCTGCACACCGGCATGTGTGAACTTAGATTAAGTAACATGAACCTTATGTAAACTAGCATCTCCTATTTGAACGCTTTATTATAATCATGCTTATGACATCCCTAATTCAGAACTCCAGGCATTCAGCAGATTTATGACAAAATACAAATTTTTAGAATTTCTTAGGGCAGATCAATGATAAAAAGAACGTCTAAAAGACCTTTCTTTACTTTCTTTCTTTTTATGTAATTAAATTTCCTTTTTTCTTTTTTGGTAAATCTTTTTATCGGAGGCTCTTACAACTTTTTTTTTTCTTTTTAAAATCACTTTATTGGGGGCTCCTACAATTCTTATCACGATCCATCCATCCATCCATTGTGTCAAGCACATATTTACATTTGTTGCCATCATCATTCTCAAAACATTTGCCTTCTACTCGAGCCCTTGGTAGCAGCTCCTCCCCCCCCCCTCCTGCCCTCGTGAACACTTGATAAATTAGGTATTATTTTCATATCTTACACCACCCACTGGCTTTTGTCAATATTTCCTTTTGTGAATATTCAAAATGTTCATCCTGGAAGAATCAAGGTCCCTGATTATGTTTCATTCTCATCTACCCTGGCAAGCGTTTCAATAGATTCGGAAGTCTAGCGCATAGGTGACAGGGAAGAATTCAGATCCTCTGGCAGAGCTAGAAAATGCAAATAGTCCTCTCTCTGCTGGTGAAGTGAAACAGCCCAAGGCAAACTAGTTTGGCTGCTTCGCCCACATGAAAGAAACGGATTTCTTGGGTTCCCCATCGTGGGCACATCTCAAATCAAGATGCTATTATGTGTTTCAAATTAACATGTTGATTTCTCAGTGGTTAAAAAAAAAAGTTTCATACAGCTTGGTTACTATGCTACTTGCATCACAACTCTAGTATCAAAATATCTACAGCAAGTAATTTCAATCACCCAGAATCAGAATCGACTTAATGGCAGCGAATACACACACACCACATACTTCACATGAATTATATTACGTTTCCTCATGCTTGCACCCATTGCTACGATCAATGGTATCCTGCTCTCTGCTCACACAATTTACAAGCTGACAAATGTAGGTCTGAAATCAGCACGTCGATATCGTTTAGGAAGAGACCTTTCTCAAAAAAAAAAAAAAAGATGCCTGAAATGTAGTTCTAACCTCCTTGAATCACTCTCTACTCGGCCCACAGCTCTAAGTCTTATTTAAGCCCTTTCCCTGCTGGGCTAAAAGTTGCGGGACTCATTACACTGCGACCTGAAGGTGTTTGTCACCCAAACTGTACCTGCCAAAGCCTTACGTAAAAGCCACCTTATCTTTTGCCCAACGCCCAGAACTGGCATCTCTTGTTTCAGAGCGCAGCACACCTGAATTCCCCCCGCGCCCGCCCCCCCACCCCCATCCCCACACACACCTTAAACCTGCGAATACGCATCTGAGACAAGTGGTCCTGGATACTGACATGACTAACATTTCATGGACAAAAACCAAAAAAACTTTCGAGTCTCCAACTTGTTCTGTGTCTTTAGGGAGAGGATCGAGGGATCCAGTGCTCCTAAGGACCGGTCCAGAAGTAGGGCCAAGCCGAGTCCCTACCGCTCCAGGGGCGCAAAGCAGGTGGGTCCAATAAAGGGGCACAGCGCCCCCGCGCCCCTACCGCCGCCCACCGGCCTTCGCTTCCCAAGACAAAAACAGCCCCGCTGGGGCTCCGACTTGGCGGAGGGTCTGCGTAGGGGGCACCAGGTGCGTGCGGCAGAGCCCCCGGCCGCCCGCCCGCCCGCCGCCGGGACTCACGATCGTGAGCAGGTCCAGTCCACTCGCCTGGTTCATGGCGCTCCATGCGCCTCTCCCGGGAAGCGGCGCGGGGGGCTGCGCCGCGCAGCCCGGGAGAAGCCTCTGAAGACCGGGTGGTCTCCCTGGCCCTTTCCCACTTGCTGGTCGGGAGCGGCGGGGGGGAAGGAAAAAAAAAACATGGAAGCCGGAGAAGAAACCGCGAAAGGCGAC
>NW_022111377.1:12421077-12429587 GCF_000313985.2 Echinops telfairi | reverse complement strand
CGCCCGCCGCCGGGCCACGCGCCTTGGAAAGTTGGGCCAAGCCACCAGAGCGCGGCCTGGCGCCCGGGCGGTGCCTTTCCCTCCCCCGTGCAGCGCTCCGGTCCCACGTCTCCACAGCCGCTGGTCCCGAAAGCTCAAAGCGAGGACCCTCCAGCTTCCTCGGGAGCCCGGGGTGCAGCGATGCGAGAAGTTCCCGAGGTGAAGGTTTCAAGAGCCGGACCGCCTCCCGTGCCCCCACAAAGCAAGTGTCCGCGAAGAACGTCCAGTCGGCCGATGGAGGCACTTGAACGCCAGAATGTGGAACCAGAAAAGGACCGGGGATGGAGAGCCCAGGCCTGGGATCCCACCGGAATTCGCAGCTGACCTCTGGAGCGAGGTCCTGGTGCACCACTTTCAGACCGGAGTTCCAAAGTTTTCCTTCGTGACTTCTGTTTATCTCGTAGTCTGTTCCCTGATGCCAAATAGCACTACTTCCCCACCCCCACCACCCAAGTTGAACTGTTTTTCTTTAGGGTTGAGCACTCCGATGATCACACTTTACACAAAATAAGTGCTTCCTTAAGAGAGCATTAAAATTAGCATCATGAACTCATGATAAGTAGTGGCCATAGCAAGAATGTTTTACTGAGAACATTCCATTCAGATATTCCCAATAAACATTTTTTCTACAATAGAGTGCATCTCACTTGTGAAAGATTTACTAGTGGAAATCTCTATCGAGAAAGCTTCCCAGACATCCAATTTGTTTTTATAAAATGCAATCTATACACTTATGTGCATTGAAATATATATGCAGCAACATAATACAGTAGGTTTCCACTGCCTTTTATACTTGGCCGTGATGTCTTAAATGATTATGGGATCCAGCATGTTTTCTCAACTCTATGAGCACCAGGCACTGATTTAATTTGACCGCACTTTGGCTTGGTTAGAGAAGACCCAAGCTACCATTGGCTTTCCTAAACTTAATTACAATCGCAATTTTTATTTAAATGGTACTGAATGTGAAACAGAAACATTGAAGTCTTTGTAGTAAAAATCACATGTCATTTGTAAAAGTCACAGATAGTTGAACTGGGAAGGCTTCATGCACCTGCCATCAGGGACCAGCAAAGGGAAAAGGGCTTGGGTGTGGCTCAATCTACTTGGCAGTCTTGGGGGAGAGCCTCCCTAGCACCCTGCACAGGATTTTGTTTTAAGTTTTAGTTATTAGTATTGATCTTATATGTGTGGATGTATGTGTGTGTGAAAATGGCAAAAGAAATATTTAAAGGTTTAGAGTCCTTGTCTATTTTAGCTCCAAGATAATTTGATAAAATCTGATTTTACATCATGAGAGCGTATTCACACTTACATGCGTGAGGTAACGTGAAATCTAGTTACAGAATAAACTGCAAACTCTATGTGGGTTGGAACCACTTGTTCGCTGGACACTTTCAGGCAGTCCTTTAATACTCATGCAACAAAGCTGGAAGTCAGCTTCCGTTGTGAGCCCCTCCCCCCCACCCCCCCAGCTCTGGACACCCAGAATCATGACAGCGCCCTCGTTGAGCCTATTGTCCCTCTAGTGAGTAAGCACTTAAAACCAATCAACATGCACTTGTGAAATGAAGGACTTCATTCATGAAGGATGAATTCTAACATGGTTGAAAAACATCAGGTGTAATGAAACAGTGTTTGCTTCTGACATCTGTCTTGTTTCTTAGAGCATACTTGATTATTTGTACATTCACTTTCAATTATGGCCATTTGGGAAAAAGTATTTTATCAGTAATCAGGGTTTTTTTTATATAAAGACCACAAAATATCTAAACACTCTTGCAAATTCTTTGCACTAATGCTTCAATTTATAGCCTAAGGACAAGTCAAGTTTGAGTGATATGCTCAAGTGTGATACGGTACAGCCTAGTCATTTCATGTAATTTGTGTATAATTTGTGATGTGGGGCCCTTATGTTTCACTATGCCATTAGAAGGGCCCCCTCATGGTGCAGTTGTTGAGCACTTTGTATGCTAAGTGAAGCGCCATGGTTTGGTCCCACCCAGAGGGGCAGTTTGCTTCTGCAGACATTACAGCAATGGAAACCCCACGGCAGCTCTACTCTGTTCTATTGGGTTGCTACGAGTCGGAATCAATCCACTGGAGCACAGTGAGGGTTCTGTTATACTCAGTCTGGTTTTGCTTGTGCTTTGGTTTGGTTTGCCACTGGACAGAGGTCCTGGAGGTCTGCGATGGTCTGACTTACCTAAGTCGCCCCAGCTCCAAGGACAGTGGGCTTGGTCATAGTTTGAAATTGTTGGTTGAATAAATGAAGGAGTAAAGGCTATGTCTTCAACTATAGCATGTAACTTTATTATTTTAACATAGAATGCAATTATCTAATTGCATTATGATTCTCAGGAGTGTATTATATGATGTCTTGATTTATACTCACGCTAGCATGTTTTGAACACTAGCATAATAGTGTACCCATTTACACTTGAGTGGGTCTAGTGAACAATTTTAAATCAAAAGTAACAATATGTTACCTCTCAAAAGGAAATCCAGGCCATTATAAACACATTATGACATAAAGGGCTGGAAAAACCATGCTCCGTTTTCTTATTTTTAACTCTGAATTTGTCCAGTATTTAAAAGCCGCAGATGAAAGCAAACTTTGTTGAATAAGTAAAGCCTAATTCTTTAAATGTTAATAGTTACAGATTCAAGACACCCGAGCAATAATGGATGTACACTCATTAGCGAAGGCATTCAAATGCAGATGTCTAATTTCTTCAAGCTGCATCTAGCTTCAGTACCCTCAATAGCTGTTGTGAAGGACAGACATTCTGAGCATTCCAAATGCGCTGACATGAGAACAGGGCCAGGTAAGAACCATTGGCCAAAGAATTCCGAAGTTTAAGAGAGGGTTTGTTTGGTTTGCCCCATAGGTGAAAGAAACTGTGACTACAAGTGCTTCCTTCTTTTTTTAGCAGGCCCAAATTTATTGCCCTGGAGCTGAGCCTGCCTGAGGTGGCCCTGTGTGTGCAGAGTGGAACTGCTCCATCAGGTTTTCAAGGCACGGATCTTTCAGAGGTCGATGGCCACGTCTTTCTTCGGAGGTACCTCAAGGTGAACACAAACCAGCACAGTCTGACCATGCAGGATGCCAGCAGATTTGTGACTACATTAAAGACCTTGCAGTGGGAGCATTTTCAGAGAGATAGACATCATGGGCAACTTTTTCATTGTATCGAGTAAATCACATTTTACCTTACCTAAGATTGTGGATCTCTGGTATTATTAATAGCTGTTTCATAAGGCTTCCATACCTATCCTGGCCATCTGCCTGATTTAGTGCAGTGTCCTCCACTCATTTACACATTCGTGATTTAGAAGCTTACAGTTTGAAATAAATGCAGATTGTTACAGATTGTGCATTAAACACATATAAAGGCTCAGACACGTGTAACAATAGCTGGAATGTTTATATCCTATTTAAGAGAGAGAGAGAGAAAGCGTGTGTGTGTGTGTATGTGTGTGTGAGAGAGAAGAGAGAGAGAGAATAGTGAACCGTTAAAACCAAAATGAACAACTGGTGAGAAAAAGCTAATTTCAGTTTCAGAGGAAAGAGTTTTCTAGAAATAAGATGGATACATTTTTAGAACTACCAAAGAGCGAAAACTCTATCATATGTAATATTGTAGTTTACAAAGCAAATTCATTTCTTACCTGATTTATTTCTCATTCAATCCTGCAATACGTATAACATCTGATATTTCTGTTTATTAGGTTCACACACACACACACAAGCACACACATATATTGGGTTTATTGGCTTCAAAAAGTTTTTGGAAAGATTCCACTATCTTTTCATTCCATTTGTTCACAAACATACACACACACACATACATGGGGTGGTACCGCCCCCCCCCCCCGAAAAAAAAGCCCAGAATTGCGCTGCGCGGAGTGGAGCTTTCATAGTATGCATGTTTCCTACTAGGTGAGCATTGAGCAACTTGCTCTGAGTTAGTGCACCTAGTGGCGTCAGTTCACAGAAGGTTCTCTCTGGTCACAATGAAATTTTTTTTTAAAGCAGTTTTGCTTGAACCTCTTTTTTGGTGATGGCTGATTTCAGAAAACAGCATGTGTATGTGAAATTCTGTTTCCTGATTGAGAAAAATGCCACAGAAACTGTTATGATGTTGAACATAGCTTGCAAGGACAGTGCTGTGGTATAAACTGAAGGGTACAAATGGTTTCCTTGTTTCAAAAAAGGTGAAATGTCAATTGATGACAAACCTCATTCTGGACGTCAATCAACTTCCTGAATGGATGAAAATGTCGACTCACAGTGCATTTGGGGTCCATTCTTCCAGGTCAGACTGTTAATTAAGCTTTCTATTTAAAAATTCTAGAAAGACTATGTAACTGTGTGCTACAAAAAAGGCCTGATTTGTGGCAAACAGGAGACTGGTTTTGCAACCATGACAATGCACCTACTCATGCTGCACCAGTTGTTGGCAAAAAACAGTGCACCAGTTGTTGGCAAAAAACAGTGCACCAGTTGTTGGTAAAAAACAGCATGCCTCTCTGGCCCCACACACCTTACTCACATGACTTCATTCTGTGTGCCTTCTTTTTGTTTCTGAAAATGCAGAGGGACATGGAAGAATAGCGATTTGATGATGTAGAAGAGGTGAATTAGCAAATGTGGGAGGTGCTGTCAGCCATCCAAACAGATGAGTTTGAAAAATGTTTCAAAGAATGGAATCACATGTACAGTGGTACAGATAGGAACTGGAAACACAGGGAATCCAGGGCGGATGATCCCTTCAGGACCAGTGGTGTGAGTGGCGATACTGGGAGGGTAGAGGGAGAGTGGGTTGGAAAGAGGGAACCGATGACAAGGAGCTATATGTGACCTCCTCCCTGGGGGACAGACAACAGAAAAGTGGGTGAAGGGAAACGTTGGTCAGGGCAAGATATGACAAAATAATAATTTATAAATTATCAAGGGCTCATGAGGGAGGGGGGAGCAGGGAGGGAGGGGGAAAAATGAGGACCTGATGCCAGGGGCTTAAGTGGAGAGCAAATGTTTTGAGAATGACGAGGGCAATGAATGTACAAATGTGCTTTACATAATTGATGTATATATGGATTGTGATAATAGTCATATGAGCCCCTAATAAAATGACTAAAATTAAAAATATATATATTGGTACAGTATGAAAAAAAAAGAATGGAATCACAGAATTGACAAATGTATTAAATGTAATGGAGAGTATTTTGAAGGTGATAAGGTTGTTTTGTAAATAAATTTAAATACATAGCTTTGGGGGAAAAATCCATTTTTTGTTCCCCTTCGTTTGTGTGTGTGTGTGTGCACATACACATGTGTGTGCTCTCATCTCATTTCATCTGTGAGGTAGATATTAATATCTTCTATGTCTGATAGGAAGGAGACTGGTGACTTCCAGGTAAGCCTTGGACTGCTAACTAAACTCACTGTGTAAGTTTGATATTGAATAAAGGAGACCAAAGAAGAAATGATGCATTTAAATTGCGGTCTGGGAAAATGGGTGCATAAGCAAATGCAGTGAAGAAAGCAGGTGGTGCTCAGCAATCAAAGATGTAGCATTTGGGGTCTTTAAGACTCAAAGTTAAATAAGTAACCATCTAGCAGGGAAGCAAATAAGCCAGCATGGAAGAAGCACACCAACCTGTGTGATCATGAGGTGTCGACAGGAGCAGGTATCAGGCATCAAAGACTCAGAACGAAAAATCATACCCATGTAATTGAGTGGGAAGGCAGAGTGGAGACCCAAAGCCCATCCGTAGACAATTGGACATCCCCTTACAGAAGGGTCACAAGGAAGAGATGAGCCAGTCAGGGTGCAGTATAGCACCGATGAAACATACAACTTTCCTCTAGTTCTTTAATGCTTCCTCTCCACCCCACTATCATGACCCAGTTCTACCTTACAAATCCAGCTAGACCAGAGAACACACATTGGTACAAATAAGAGCTCTCCACACATGGAATTCAGGACAGATCAAACCCTCAGGAACAGTAGTGGGAGTAGCGACATCATGAGGGAAGGTGGATGGGGAGAGGGGGGTGGTGGAGAAAGGGGGAACCCATCACAAGGTTGAATATATAGCATCCTCCAGGGGATGAATAACGAAAAGGTGGGTGAAAGGAGACAACAGACAGTGTAAAACACGAAATAACAATAATAATGTATCATTGATCAAAGATTCACAAGGGTGGGAGGAGAGGGAAAAAGAGGAACTGATACCAAGGGCTCAAATAGAAAAATTGTTTTTGAAATGTTGACGGCAACTTATGTACAAGTGTGCTTAATACTATTGAATGATGGATACATTATTATAAAATTTGTAAGAGGCCCCTCCCAATAAAATGATTAATTTAAAATAAATAAATAAATTGTGGTCCTAGTGAAGAATATTTAAAGTACCATGGACTGGTAAAAGGACAAATTAATCTGTCTTGGAAGAAGTAAGGCCAGAGTGTTCCTTAGAATCAAGGATGGCAAGACTTAGTCTTTTTTTTTTTAAATCATTTTATTGGGAGCTTGTACAATTCTTATCACAATCCATACATCTATCCATTGTGTCAAGCACATTTGTACCTTTGTTGCCATCATTATTCTCAAAACATTTGCTTTCTACTTGAGCCCTTGGTATCAGCTCCTCATTTTTCCCTTCCCTCCCCACTCTCGACTCCCTCATGAACCCTTGGTAATTTATAAATTATTATTATTTTGTCATATCTTGCACTGTCCGACATCTCCCTTCACCCACTTCTCTGATATCCATCCCCCAGGGAGGAGGTTATATGTAGATCCTTGTAATCGGTTCCCCCTTTCTCCATCACCTTCCCTCCACCCTCCCGAAGACTTAGTCTTCTATACTTTGGACATATTGTCCGGAGAGACCAGACCTTGGAGAAGGACGTCTTGTTTGGTAAAATGGAAGAGAGAAAGGTCCTCATCAAGATGAGTGGACACCATGGCTGCATCAGTGGGGTCGGGCATAGGAACGATTGTGTGGATTGTACAGGATCTTGCAGTGTTTCATTCCGTTGTTCATAGAATAGCTATTGGTCAGAACCATCTTGATGGCACATAACAACAACAGAACTGTGTCACCTGGCTCATCCTGCAATTTAGACTGAGATATATGGTGCAGTTGTGTGCCTTGGGAAGAAACAAAGAGTATACTTTGATCAACAGCTAGCGAAATGTGGTTTGACCAGGGGCCCCTGACTCAAGCCCTGGTATTTTAAATAGCCTCATATGCATGTGAAAGTTGGGCATTGAATAAGGAACACCAAAGAATAATTTATCCCTTTGGAGGATGACATGGACAAAGACTATTGAAAGGACCATGGGTTATCAAAAGAACAAACAAGTCTGGTCCCTCTTTCCCTGTGGAGATATAACAATACCCTCCCCTTGGGTGAGTTAGTGACCACTACCCGTTTCTTTTTTATTTTTATTTCCTTTCCCCACCTCCTTTTTAGTTGGCTGCCATATGTATCCCTAGATTTGGTCTGGTCCCTGCCATACCAGACTTCAACCCAGTGCTCCAAGATGTGAATGCAACATGCCGGCGTGGAGTAGGAAACCAGTGGAGTGGTCTGAGGAGCCGGCCCCAATACCAACTACGTGGACACCTGCCCTTTCCCCCAGAAGAATTTATTTCCGAGGATGGAGCTACATCTGCAGCTCTGGGAGAGGGACATGTCTGATTGGAGAACACGAGTGCAGATGAAGGGGGAGGAGGAGAGAGTGGAGCATATCCTGGCCCACCAGGCCTTGAGGACGATGTTCCTGCTCAGAACAGCTAGTCTACAGAAAGGACCACATGGCCAGCCCCATTATGAGACATGGCATCCCTCACTGACCCATAGCCCTACAGGAGACAACACTGGAGACACAGTGTGGGAATTGCGCCCAATCTGATCCCACCACACTGAGGCAAAACACTAAGAGAGTGCAACAGAACAGCAAGGGAATGGGGGGCGAGGTCCCTAGGGAATGCCAAAGATGGACTTTGGGGCCAGGGCTTGGTGCCCCAACAGACTGGACTGGAAAACACTCCTAAAGGCCAACAAACAGTCCTTGAACTAACTACAAGTTTTCTTTCTTGTTGTGCTTTGTTGTCATTGGTTTGTTGTTCTTGTTGTTTTGTTGTATATTGTTGCTTGGTTTTGCTCTGTCTTGTTTTTGTGTTATTATCTCCACAGGTCTGTCTAAATCAGATAGGCTGGATGAACAATCTGGAGGAGAAAACAATGGGACCGACAGTCCCAGGGGCACATGGGAGAGGGGGAGGTAGGGGGAAAAGTAGTGGTGTTAACAAACCCAGGGACAAGAGAATAATAAGTAATCCAAATCGGTGGTGAGGAGGGTGTAGGAGGCCTGGTAGGGCATGATCAAAGGTAATGTAACCAAGAGGAATTACTGAAACCCAAATGAATACTGAGCATGATAGTGGGACAA
>NW_022111377.1:12391740-12420681 GCF_000313985.2 Echinops telfairi | reverse complement strand
ACATGGAAGAAGCACACCAGCCTGTGTAATCACGAGGTGTTGAAAGGATCAGGTATCAGGTATCATCAGAACAAAAAAATCATATCATTTTGAATGAGCGGGGGAGTGCAGACTATAACCCAAAAGCCCATTTGTAGGTCACTGGACATCCCCTTACAGACAGGTCTCAGAGAGGAGACAGCCAGCCATACAACTTTCCTCTAGTTTCCTCTAGTTCCTAAATGCTTCCTCCCCACCACCTACCCACTATCATGATCCCAATTCTACCTTACAAATCTGGCTAGACCAGAGGCTGTACACTGGTACAGATAGGAACTGGAGAGAGGGTGGGGTGGAAAGGGGGAACCAATTACAAAGATCTACATGTGACCTCCTCTCTGGGGGACGGACAACAGAAAAGTGGGTGAAGGGAGACGTCGGACAGGGCAAAATATCACAAAATAATAGTTTATAAATTATCAAGGGTTCGTGACGGAGGGGTTAGAGGGGAGGGAGGGGGAAAATGAAGAGCTGATGCCAGGGGCTTAGGTGGAGAACAAATGTTTTGAGAATGATGAGGGCAATGAATGTACAAATGTGCTTTGCACAGTTGATGTATGTCTGGATTGTGATAAGAGATGTATAAGCCCCTAATGAAACGATTTAAATTTTTTTTTCAAAAAGAACAAACAGATCTGTCTTGGAAGCAGTACAACCAGAATGCTCCTTAGAGGCAAGCATGGTGAGACTGTCTCATAAGTACTTTGGACATGTTGTCAGAAGAGACCAATCCCTAGAGAAGGACATCACTGTTGGTAAAATAGAGGGGGAAAGAGGAAGAATAAGGGTTGACAAGATGGATCGACATCATGGCCTCAACAATGGGCTCAAACATAAGAACCTTTGTGAGGCTGGCACGGGACCAGCGGATGCTTGCTTCTGTTGCACGTGGGGCTGCCCTGTGCCGGAACTGACCTGACGGCACCAACAACAACACGAAGACATTTCTGACAAGAGGCACAGGCAGGATCTAGCCCTGCCTGGAAGACCCTGGGTCTGAGGCTCATCCCAGGACACCACCGTGGCCTCTCTGGTGTCGTCAAACAAGCGCTACCACACGGCTCAAGTGCAGGGTTTGGGGGTGGAGGAACATATTGGCATGTTTCTCTTGGTGGCATGCCATGATGACGACGAGGTACTTACCAAAAGAAGAGCTGCTGGGACAAAGAGCTGTCAAACGCAGAGATATCATTAATTCACACCATTCTGTGTGAGGTGTACACACGCACACGTTCGCTCTCATCCAGGACCAAAGGAAGCATAGGATGGAACCAAATAGTACTTCTATACGCACAGAACCTACAGTGTTGCAGGCAAGACACAGATAAAATATGGTGAGTAAGAGTGTGAACTACTGTGTGTGTGTGTGTGTGTGTGTGTGTGTGAGTGTTTGTGTAGGAGGTGCGGGGAGTAAAAAGATCAGGGCAGAATGGTCCAGGCCAAGAACAGAATACAGAAAGAAGAACAATGAAGGAATTGAGTTTGAAAATAAAGCTGGAACGTGAAGGAGCAGGCAGACAATTGATAAAGAAAAATATTCAATTCACTTTACCCCATTCCTGTCTCTGTCCCTGATCTACCTGCAGACATGACAGTCACCGTTCAAAGCAAAACCTTTGGTGTCTCATGCGTTCACTTTACAAACCAGCTTAACTTTTTCTTATGTGCGACATATACACACATTATAAGACTAGAATATTGAGACCTATTTTTTTTTCAATACACACACCTGGGTTTACATATTCTACGTAGTCAGCTTATTTGTAGCAGAGATTCCTAGTGGCCTCATCTTCCTTGGTTACAGAGGTTCAGGAATTTCTGCTTTTAGCAGGACACATAGACACCTGGGATAAAGACTGCTTCCTGGCTTCCCTTGCACCTAGATAGAACTATGTGACTGAATCATGAGTGTAAAACTGCATGTGGTGTGAAACTTCTGGGAAGTTCTTGTTAAAAAGAGAGAGCTTATTGTTCACCTTTTTCCTTTGTAGCGGCCATACTGTGGATGCATGAGTTAATCCCTGCGTGTGCTTTTTAGACAATGAACCTCTATGGAAGGCACATGCTTAAGTTAAAATAGCATAAAGAAAAAGGGTGAGTCATGGGTGGTGCCATACGACCACTTTACCAATCCTGGAGTGCCAATTTCCAGTCTCCTTTTAAGTGAGACAGAAATAAGCAGTACATGATTAAAAATTCTAACCTTTTGGTTCTTTAAAATTTATATCAGTAGATCTGGAGTTTTAAATTATTTGTCTGTTTCTTTAGTAGATCTCGTGATATTAAATTATTTATTCCTGAGCTTTGATATTTTATATTTTCAGTTAATTGTTCGGGAAAGCTGTATTGCAAGAATGTAATTTTGTAACATACTCAGGAACATCAAAAAGAACATTTCAACGTTCTATCTTGAAGACCAATGTTGTCTGTGATAGGATACTATCTATATAGCTATGCGGAAATCCAATTAATACAACTATTATTAAAATGTATGTACCAATCACTAAAGCTAGCGATGAAGAAACTGAAGAATTACACCACTCTCCCGCCTCCTGACTTTTTTCCCTTGTGGTTCTACGTTCTCATCTCCCCTTTAACCAAGTCATCACCTGCCGGTGCTCTAGCCCATTGCTTCACTGCCTAACCTTACCCTCTGCCCCCTTGGTAATATCCAAAGTACATTCTCTTTGGTATGAGAGTCTTTGTCTTAATTTTATCCTTACAGTAGGGGTCTCGTGTGTATTTTAAATCCTGTATTGACAATGACTGCAATAAATATAGAGGGTATCTATTGCCAGAATATCAAAGGTCAGCTCTATACCAAACATCTTACATTCTTGCTGTTGTGTTTTGCCCCTGACTCAAAGCAACCCCGTGTACAGTGGGATTGAACCCTGTGACTCAGTGTTTCCATGCCTGCTTTTCAGAGATAGGTCATCAGGCCTTTTTTCCAATTCCATCTTCTTCTGAAATCTGAGGAGCCCGTTAGCAATACACAAGTTTCCACTGAGAGACAGATTGGGGCTATGCACGAGGTGCATTGGCTGAGTGCATTGGCTGAGAATCAAACCCGGGTCTTTCACACAGAAGGTGAGAATTCTACCACTGAGCCATCTAACTGTCACCCAGATAGTTGGTCCTAACCACCCTCTTATTCTATTGTACTGCCAGATTGTGGTCATCTCTCTGTCTCCTGCATCAGGCTGGCAGTACCGAGAAGCTCTTCCGTTCATCTTTGTGGTCTTAGCTACTATTGCAGCACTCACTACATATTCATTGGGTGATGCAAATTTATGTGAACCCAGCTATTTAAATGTAAGTAGAGAGCATTTCAGAGTTGTGCTGGTAACCTAATGGGTTATGCATTGAGCTGCTAAACCCAAGACCAACAGTACAAAACCACCAGCCACTCTGTGGGGCAAAAATGAGGCTTTCTACTCCCATAAGGATTTACAGTCTGTGGAACCCACAGGGGCAGTTCTACTCTGTCCTAAGGAGTGGCTTTGAGTCAGAATCTAACTGATGGCAGTGAGTTTTTGAGAGTCTGAGCAAACATTTCAGACCAATCAACCACTTTACATCTGTTACCACACAATAAGTGGAGTCAATATTTGATTAGTCCTTGCTTACTCTGTGACATAAAAGGCATGGTTTAATGAAATCTTCCGTATTTTGTGCTGTAAACAGGCAGTGGAGAAAGGGATTACAGGCGGTCTTTTGACATTTGGTAAATATAATGTTCATAATCTGATGTTCCCTGCTAGGGAAAAAATTTTGTCTGGCTTTAGGATGTAGTGACGCAAATATGTAAAAGCACTAAGATGAAATCAAACGTCCTTTCAAACACAGATGCCTTTTTGTTAATTTTTCCATCACCACCCTCTCTCTACTACTATTTCAACATTACTCTGTCCACTGGGTTAACTTTGAAAATTTCTAAAGTACAACCTTTGGGGGATGGGGGGAGAACTGAAAAAGATCTCATGAAGAATTTTCTTTTGATAAGCTACTTAAGCGGTATAGATTGTGTGTCGTGTCTGTGGTGATATTGGGCTAAATAAAATATATTCTAAAGGATTCAGATTAGTTAAAATAATTCCATCATCGAGATGTTTTCACCTGCTTCTTTTTACCTTTTCGGTGTGGCTGCTAGAACATTTTAAATTGCTAATGTAATTACTGTACACATGTGACTCGGGCCATAGTTTTGTTGGGCGTTGCTTCACCAGAGGTCTGCAGACTGGCTTCTCCAAATCCCTAAGGAAAGTAACTATTTTTGATCCATAAGTTATAGTTACAGGTTAGTAGGACTTCTCACCATTTGTGTGTGTGTATGTGTGATGCACATCCAGTGTTTTAGGAAATGGTAAGCCCTGTGAGAGACCTACAGTGTTATGGGGACTGTGATGGGTATGTCATTTCTACGGGCACAAAGAGATCATATTTCTTCTCTGAGAAAAAGATAGCTAGTTATTTGGGGACATGAATTCACTACCCAAACAACTCACATAAAGTCTCCGTTTTTCTCTCTCATCTAGCCTCTAGGTTTAGGCAATTTGAGCCATTGACAAATTAATGATGTCAAATTTTAAGTAGCACAACTCATGAAAATTAGTTCTGTTAATTCACAGAATCCACAAATATGAGCATGGAAAGGAAATATCTTTGAATTCATGATCAGAATTTCAATAATGCCTGGGTACTTGATTAAAATCTAGGAGATTTTAAAATCTGGAACTTCAATGGAATGCATTTCCCCCTGAATGTTGTCTTCCACAAATAGAACGCTTTCAGAATGAGGAAAGTTCAGGGATGTTTGTACTCCTTTTATGAATCTCGATTCCAAATGATGGAAAACATATCAGTTGTCACATGGACCCAGGGAGGTAATTGAGTATTTCCTTTATTAGACAAATCAGAGGAGGTTGTTGACGCACCAAGACCTCAGATGAAACGAGTCCAGGGAAAGCTCAGAACTTTGCATTCTCATTCTTTGTATTTTCCTACCACCTCCTCCGATGATTAAAGAATTGGAAAAATACACCCATGAGAAGCCGTGATTGGAATGTGGTTATTCAGAGATGGCCCTTGATGATAGCCTAGCTGTACAAAGGATCGTGTGTAGAGTGTGAGTCAGCTTCTTTCTTGAAAGCATAGAAAAAATCCCCCCCCTTCGCTTCAAAGCTCTGTGGCACTCTTCCTTAGAAGAAGAGCAGTCTTTGGAATTTCGTATTACAGGCGAAAAGTAAAACTAAAACAGAGCGCACGTATTAAAACAGAAACCTAAATGGAAGGACTTCAGGGCACAGAGGAATTTCTTTTCATGGGGAAAGCCATGTTTGCGAAGGGAGCCCTGGTCACGTAGTGGGTGGGTTAGGAGTCGGGCTGGTACGCATGAGGTCAGCAAATCAAACCCACCAGCCACTTTGGGGGAGAACGACGAGGCTTTCTACAGCCATAAACACGGACAGTCTCAAAAAACCACAGGGACAGTTCTACCTCGCCCTGCAGACTCGTTATGAATGGATTAGACGGCAGTAAGTTTGGTTTGGGGGTTTGAATGTTTAATGTTTGCATACTTTGGATCTGGACCAGGTAGTTCGTTTTACAGATAGCATCTCATGTTATTGTCCCCATAGATGGGAAGGCAGGGATGGGATCTGGCTCAGAGGCGAGGAAACGGAGCCTCAGAAAACGTAAAGCACGCTGGATCGAAGCTGCTGTGAGTATTCAAGCTCATGCTCAGGCAAAATACATCGTCTCCAAAGATGTAGTGACTAGCCAACCAAACCCATAAATCTAAGCAAAATATCAATCACGGCTTTAACAAATGCTAGTGCACACCATGAAAAGAACGGATCTCCCTAGCCCACTCTCAGTTTTATTACAGACATGTCCCTAGCTTTTGTTATGATTCCTCCTTCGTGTCTATTTTTAACCGTTCCCAGCCTTTCTAGGGCAGGCGGATACACAGTAAAATGCCACTCCAACTCCCGGAAAACAGCCTTAATTTTTCTGTTCAGTGTGTTCTTTCCCTGACTGTACTTAACAGCGCTTTTAGCTGATCAATCTTCACTTCCTTAGCCTCGGCTTTTTGTCTTTATAGGAGGAAACAGGAACAATGTTACTATTTTCTAAATTCCCAAGATGTATTTAGAACAAAAATACATCTTTTTTTCCTTAAGATATTTCATAATGCGTCTGTATATCTTCTTCTGTTATTCTAGGCTACCACATAATTCAATATTTTAACTGTCCTCAAGGTCAGCACTCTTTCAAGGTCAGCACTATAATGACATCACTCATCCACATCCTGCAGTGCTTCTAACCCACCGTCTTTCTTATTTAATTATTAGATCTTGGTTTATAACCCGAGTATCCCACTAGGGATATGTAACCCAGGAAATTATCTTCAACACGGTAGAAAAAAAAAATAAAACTTTAAACGGTAACAATTTTAAAGAACACCTCACAATATTCGAAGACAATCTTCCTTTACATGACTATCTCACGACTTTCGAAGTGGACAGAAGTCTACTTTAATAATACAGCCTTGAATATCCTGAGAAAGTTTCTTTTCTTCTTTAATAGCACATGTGCTGTAGAATAGAATATTGCACAGGTAGTTTTCTATCAGATATAATTAAAGTGATATAGATAAATATAATTAAAAATCAAGCATCCGTTAAGGATTTTGATATCACTCTAAGGTAGGGAAACCATGCCAATCATTTGAGAGCATGACACATTTATCATTTTAGAACTGGTAATCCCCAAATGATTCATTAGCTTTGTGGTGATTTGATGTCACTCAGCTTGCCAAATTAGACCACATTTCAGCTAAATCTTGTCATTCCTTCTTGGGCACAGAAAAGTTTGTACAGATGAAGCTTTTTAGAGTCAAGTCTCCCAAGCAACAGTGATACGCAATATTCATATTAATCCAGGAAAGAATATATGGTCATTCTTCCATAAGTTCTGTCTCCCTGAATGTAATATTCAGTGTGATGTTTCTGGAGTCACCACAGATTTAAAGTGGGCACCTAGGTGGCAATCCTCAAGGATATGCTGGGGAGAAGATAAGGGTATGATCATTGCCATTCCCATCAATCCTCTGATTTTCTTCACCATCCTGGTGTTAACTAGCTCTGACACCCCGGGGAAGGTTCTTATCTTCTTATCTTTACAATAGGGGTCTGGTGGACTTACTTCAGTTTCCAGGCTAAAAATTAGACTACCTATATGGCCTTTGTTGATGAACTTTAAAACAAAATGTTATTGATGATCAAGGAGCAAACAACTTTTAAAAAGCGTCTCTCCGAAAACTGATAGCAATGCCAAGATAGATGATTTTTTTTACCTGATTCTTTAAAGTGTGTGAAAATGAAGGATGGGATTTTAAAAAAGAAAAAGCTATTTTCAAAAATCTCTAGGAACTAGAATGCTTATGGAAGTTGCTGTTTGAGGTCCCTGAATCAAGAGGAGAACACAGAAGACTTAGTGAAGAGTCTTTCAAAATATTTTAATTCAGTCAAATATTCAATGACCTCAAAGAGCCAGAAGTGATAAGCAATTTGATGTGTTCGTTATTTTTCAGTAAATGCACTCCACATCCCCACTGTTTTCTGTGCTTTCCTTTCAAAAGTTGGGGAATTGCATTCTGCCATTTGAGGGGTCTAGTATTGATGGTTTAACAATAATAAATCCAAGTCACAACAGAATAGGTGGTTTTCCACGGAAGTTCAGGTAGTGGTTTTCTGAGAATAGTGCTGAAAGATGCATTTAGAAGACTCATCAGCCAGTTCTCGAAGGAAACACCAGGGATCTATGCTGTCAATCTTCATTTCCTCTGCTTTGAAAGAAGGGAATGACAATACGCTTTTATTCCTTTTCAGCACTGCACTCAACAGCTCCATGGTTTTACGAGGAGGAGTTGGAAGCCAGTGAAGCACTGTATCGCAGTTACAACACGCTCCCTTGTTCTACTTGTTTGGAGATGCCCTCTTCTAAGGAAACAAGGAATCCTTAAAAAAGGATTCTGGATCGTTCCAGGTCTTTATGCTCCATGCCAGGTAAAGCAGCAGAAGAAAGTGGCACCTGCAATGCCATGGTCAATGAGAGGAGCGGGCTGGTTTGTACTGGGAAGAGAGAACGTTTTCTTTCACTACACCTCGAGATGAGAGAAATCTTCAGCACGTTTAGACATATTTTGTGCTCATCTAATAAGAAATCCGGATGTCCAGACGTCTAGCTCTCCGCATCACAGACTTAAGGTTAGTGTCTTCCTCACACTTAAAAGTCACCTAAGAAGGTTTAATAATTTGAGTCCTAACAGAGCCCTTTCTACCAAGATGGTACCTTACATGCAAGTGTTTCATAAGACATTGTGAATTAATGAAGCGTCACAATTTCCTGGCCAATCGGTTTCCAGGTATATTCTGAGGACTTTGGAGAAGCGGCACACTGTTGTCGCTTAGTGATACTCTAAAAATGTCTCCTCCACACAGCAATAGTCCAAAATCAGCTATCAAGTGATTGCTAATAGATCACCTTCATTTTAATTAAAATATTCCCGTAGGCGCTCTGGATTTAAAACATAACATATTACATTGAAGTCTTCTTGTTGATGAACAAATTCAACCCTTCTCTGGGGGCAATCAAAACAAAACAGAAACAATGCAATTGCATGTAAGAGGAGTAAAGGCTTGTCACCGTCGCTTGCTGCCTAACAATAGAAACACCGTTCTCTTAACTGCCTTGGCTTGAATCCTCAGTGCTACCGTTCTTTGTCTCTCCATCCACTCAGATAGGAAATTATCTGAATGCCTATCGGGTCGCTCAGAGCTCTTCTGTGTTCCCCTCCTCCCTGTCTCCACATAGCCGGCAGCACTACCTTTGGATAGCTCCTGTTCTAAAAGGAGACCTCTGTAGTCTGGTGGTCTCGAGGTCTCTATCTTTTCATCCATGTCTGAACACGACCCATAGACAATCAAAACACTGCTTCGGCCCTGTTGCTTGGCTATTTAGAAAACTCTTGGCAAACCCCTCTTGGAGGGCCTTGGTGGTGTCGATGGGTAAAGCAGCCAGATGCTAATCAAAAGTTTAGAGGTGTGCATTCACCCAGAGGCACCTTGGCTGGAAGAGCAACTTGTGAGAAAGCCATTGAAAGTGGCCATGAACAATGTTCTGCTCTGATACAGAAGGGTCACCAGGTGTAGGAATTGACTCGGTGGCAATTGATTTACTTTAACAGGGCCGCGTGCTGCCCTGAGGGTCCACTACTTCTTCAAGGGGAACGGGACCCTTTCCGGTTGCCATTGCTTGGTGGCTTTCTCCCTGAACTTGCTTGAAACATTTACACCCTCCCTTGTCCGCCTTTCCACTTATTGCCTTCTGGCCTCATGTCCACTCCTATGTTGGCTTAGAGAATATTTGCTCGTTCATTACATCTGCTGAATAGAAAGAGCAAATGCTTTTGAGGTTTCCATCCGCCCCTCACATGGTCACCGCGTGCGCAGATGTCCCTGCTTTAATTTAGTGAGCCTGACGTTCTGTGACCACTGGAGGATGACTTCAGAATGTGGTGGGGGTTACATTTCATATTGTCTGCTAACTCACTTTTACTGATTTTTTTGTAAAAGTTTTTTTTATTATTATTATAAACTGGGTGAAGGTTTATAGTGAAGGTCAGCTTCCCATTCAACAATTCATACAAGCTTCGATCGCAGCCCCTCCAGTGCGCCATCACTTAACCCCCCTTCGTTCCTGTGTCCTTGCCACCGTTCTTCCTCTTTGCCTTACCCTGCTGAACCTTGTTCTTGAGTAAATGCTGCCCTTGTATCCCGCATGGTCGATTGTCTAAAGTGTGCATCTTTTGCGGTTCCCCTCACAGGCATTTCATTATTTGGCTGAAAATTGAACTCAGGGGTGAGTTCATCTCCAGGCCTGAAGGCCACCGACTTGGTAGTTCCATCCATCTCTATGTGACCACTAAGCCTGGTCTTTTTTCCCCCCTACAACTTTGAGTTCTGTTTCAGATTTTGAGCCACTCTATCTAGGACTTTCTAAAGCAATCCCTTTCAAAGTAGGTGATGGTGCTAACTGGGCACCATCTAATGCTTCTGGTCTTGGTGTCGTGAAGACTGATATTGCTTGTATTCATTAGTCCGTTGAACTTATTGTTTCCATGCATCTTCCATTTTCATCACTTTCCTTACCTTCAGGTAGAGAGACTAGTAGTTGTTCGTGAACCTTTAAGATCCCATTCGCTACTTACCAAAATAGGATGTAGGATGTTGCCTTTGTGAATTATGCAGTGCCAATTGACCTTAGTGTTCCACCTGGATCATGGTCATGAGCCCCAGGAGCAGACATTCATTCTGTCAAGGTGTTGGGGCGTGTCTAAGATGTTTTCATAACTTTGGCCTCTGTATGCTCCACCACATCCATGGATATATTTGCAGGAAAAGTAAGCATATACTCTGTCAAAGGTATATGTGTCCTCTGTCATATCTGTGGCTATACTCCTGTCTACCTCTCAGCCTCCTTCAGCCCCCTTAGTTAGCCTTGTATCACTTAGTAGGTCACTGTCATTGCAGCCTTAGTATATCTCATGTTCTATTTCTTCAATTTTGCTTGTTGGCAGAGTAGATTGTGAGGCGTGTTGCTAACAGAAAAGTTAGCAGTTTGAGCCACGAGCCGCTCTGATGGAGAAAAGTGAGATGTTCTGCTTCCGTAAAGAGTTCCAGCCTTGGAAACCTCAGGGTGCAGTTCCCGTGTGTCCCGTAAGGTTCCTGTGAGCCATTGTGGACTCGATGGCAGTGAGATTGCTTCAACCATCTTTGTGAACAATGTGGGCAGTATCAAGAGCAGATGGAAGGAACATACAGAGTCACTGTGACAAAAAGCGCTGGTTGGTGTTCAGTGATTTCAGGCAGTAGCACGTGATCAAGAACCAACAGAAAGCAAGACATCCCAGGCTACACTAGAGGCCTTGGCAAAAAAACAAGATTTCAGAAATTTTTGAAATACTAATCGAAATGTTTCAACAGATAGATGCAATGCTGGGGGGGCGGGACTATTGTAGGGAAATAATAATAATGGATCCTGGGGTGTAGAGTGTGGGAGGGAGGGGATAAAAGGGAGCTGATATCAAGGAATTCAAGAAAATAAAAAGAAAATGTTTTGCAACTGACTGTGGTAGCCATTGTAAAATAATGCTTGATGTGATTGAACTATGGAATGTTATATCTGTAAAAGCTCCCAATAAAATCATTTTTAAAAGAAATTCAGAAGACTGCTACCTGACCAATCAACTTAAAGAGATCAATATATGTAGCCATTACAAAGATTCATTGGGATACAGATGTTAGTGAACAAAATCATTAATAACCCATCTTGTCCTTTTGTGCCAGCCCATATCATAAATCACTGATTATCACCTGCCCAGTCTTGCACAACTATCAGGAGTGCTCCACATCCTATACTTAGTCCTTCAACAGGGGCTCTGAAAACCAGCTCTAATACACACATAGTAGGTCAACACCTAAGTCAACAGGGAACATCAGTTTTTGGATGAAAGTTCAGAGACTGAAATATAGAACACGCACCTTCATTGCATAGATTCCGATACCTACTAAGAATGCAAAAGAAAATTCCAGAGCCAGACAAGTTAGGCTGAGCTGATTGGGGGGTCTCAAAGGCCCCGACTTAGAATAGCCCTAAGTAGCTCTTCTGAAGACTCCATGGCTAACACCGTACACATGACATTGAAGGCCCAGGGGGACCAGGAGCTTTTTATGAAGCAGCCAGGTTTGCAGTGTGAATCCCTCACAACTGAGCCCAGATTCTCCCCAAATCAAGCACAGTTATGGCAGGTAAGACATACCCGCTAATTACTACGTTAGTTTTAAAGTAGTTCAGCCATGTTCTGGTTTGTTTCTAGGTGTCTAAATTAGGTATCATTTCTAGATATCTAAACTAGAGAAACATTGATAATAAAAATATTTCATCTGAAATGTTCGGAAGGGAAGTTCGGAGTGCCTTTCTGGGGTCAGTCAGTTCTCACCAATGTTAAGAAAAGGCTATCTGGGCAGGGAGAGGAAAAAGAACCAATTTAGTAACACAGAGTGGATTTGAGTTTTGCAAGGAAAATTTTAAAAAAAGGTTTGTCCCACAGAGGAAGTCAGTCCCTGTGTGTGGGGGTGGAGAGATCCTTGGGAACACGGGAAAAGAGCCCAGCCTGGCAGTATCAGAGACGAGGGAGAAGAAGCATCCGTGAGGAAGGAAGCCATTGGAGACGGAGGAGCGGTGTTGATGTCACAAAGAGGTTGTCAATACTTACCTGGCAAAAAACAAAACAAAAAAACAAAGAGGTTGTCCTGCACAGGATCTAGCTGTCCATCAGTCACGGGCAGCAAACGGAAAATCTCTCTCTCATTGAATGAAAACCTCCCATGAAGTTCCATGGATAATTTTCTTTCTGTCTCCCCCTGTCTGTCGATCGCTCTTTTCCACCTGTCTCCCTTCTGATTGCTTCCTTGTCTATCCATAAGAAACATGAGGCGGATCAAAGATGGAGTATCGTGTAGTATACAACAGTCAGTAAGGTACAGCATAGATTGATTTTTTTTAAGGGGAGGAGGATAGACTATAGGAGAGCATGCGTTATTTTCTTCTCTTCATTCACGAACTAGCCAGCATCAATAATACATGGACATTGAACAATAATCATGCACGGAGCGCTGTGCTAGTTCAGGCAAACAGATAACTCTTGATTCAGTTCATGTAAAGTGAGCTAATAAAGCTACCGCCTCGGCTGACGCGTGGGAGCCTATATCCTCTCACCTTCTCAAAGACAAGGAGCTCGGAATTGTTTCATGGTGTCTGACCTCATTTACCTTTCCCCACTTCTTTGCTCTTGTCTTCCATCAGCACGCAAGCATACCACTGTTTATTTGGCTTTTTTTTAAATGGCAAGTGAACCAACCAACCAGCCAGCAAAATTCTTTTTACCATACTTTCCCTCAATTCCACTTGGCAATTGAGTTCTCTGCTCCCCTTAGCAAAGTTCCCGAAACCACTCATCGCCTCTGATTTTTCCCCTCGCATTCGCCTGCAAGTCCCTCCACTCAGGTTTTCACTCCTGAGTTTGGTGTCTCGGTCTCACCTTTCCTGAGGTGTCATGGGCTCTGGCTATAGTCCTCACCTCGTTTGGCCCCTCTTCGGTTTCCTCGCATCTTGCTGTCTGGTTCCTCAGGTCCTTCGGCTGGTTTCCCTCACAGTCTGACCTGTGAATGATGGAGAATGGTAGTTCTCAGTCCCTGGCCCCCTTCTTTTCTCCATTTGCACTCTTAGGCAGTCGTTTGGCTTTAAGTACCAGCTATATCCTGATTAGACCCAGATTTTCATCTCTCGTTCAGTTCACACTTTTTCCCCATAGCCCAGAACAAAAACATGAAACTACACACTGCCAGAGTCAAATCGGACTCACAGAAGCCATATCTAAGGTTTCCACAATTATCTTAAATACTCAGTGCCCAGTTGGCATATCTGCTTGAATGAAGGAAAAGCATCTCTAACTCATGATCGTCCAAACTAAACTACTGGTTAAGCCAAAACCAAGCTCACTACCAGTGAGTGTATGATGACTCATATCGGTCCTGTAGGTAGAACTACCTCTGTGAGTGTCTGAGCCTCCTTGGGGCAGTACAAAGCCCTGTCTTTCTCCCTCAGAGCAGCTGGTGGCTTCAAACCACTGACCTCACAGACCACAGCCCAACCCTTTGTCCCAAGTCCTCCCTATATCAATTGGTACAAAAGTTCATCCTTCCAGTTGCTCAAGTTCAAATCCCAGGATTCGGACTCCTCTTTTTCAACTTCTTCCTGCCTGTGCCTACAACGTCTATCCAGAATCTGACCACTTTTTGACATTTGGGACGTGAATGTCCTAGCGACCACCATCTCCTACCTGCATCTTTATAATAACCTTTTACCAGTCTCCTTGTTTCTTATCCTGGCATCCCTAAAGTCAGTCCTGAACAGCCCGAGTGATCATTTTGAAATGCAAGTCAGATCATTGCAGCCTTCTGCTTGGTGTTCTGGAATGACTTCTCCTGCCATGTCAGCCATTGCTCCTGTGAGGAGGATGGCTAACCATTCCCAAAGGGCCACACTTCAGCTAAGCAGGCATCTCCAGTTTCCTCTAGCTTATTCCTTCACCTCACCAATACATAGCCAGACCAGACTCGACCTGCCTGGGGGATGTATCCTCCACCCCACCTATCACACGAAATTCTTATCACAAGAAATGAGCTGGTGCTAATGATCTGGTTTCAGTAACCTAAAAAATGGGTTCAGGTGCCCATAGTCTCCCAGTGACCCACCTCTTGGAGTCCTTTATGACCTGATATAAAAAGAGTCCCACAAGGACCCCCATTGTGGACCCTTTCCTGTCCAGCCAGCTGCTGCTGGATGCAGTACTGCTTTCTCGGACTGTAAGCCCCCTTATTGCAAGTGAACCGTGATCTTTCAGATTGCTCTGGAATAGTTGTTCAGCCTCTTGGTCACCACATAGAGGTAGTCACTCCCTCTCCTGGGTCTGAGCCCCAACAGCTCCAATCCCTGCTTCTGCTACTCTCCCCTACTCTTTCCACATCTGCCACCTTTCCACTGTTCCAAAATCCCAAGTAAGCTCCAACCTTGGGACTTTTGCATTGTTCCAGCTTCCTGAAATGTTCTTCCTCTAAGTATATCCAATGATGATAATTCCTCCACCTCTTTCAATATTTTCCCATTCATCTTCTCAATGAGCCTATCTTATCCATCAGTCTAAAACTATAGCCTGTACTTACAGTTTGATAGATCCCCGCCCCCTGCGTTCTTCCATTTTAAAATGTATCTCGGTAGAATACTTATTAGGCACTGCCCATGTTGCTTGATCGGAATGTAAGTTCCTTGAAGGGCAGGGGTTGTCTTCTGTTCTGTCACTAATGGTTCTGAGCACTTGAACACAGCCTGGTCTTTAGAAGAAACTCATTAACCATGTACTAAAGATATGAAGTCCTATCTTTAAGGAGTTTACATTTTAGTGGCTGAGACAGGGCATAATAGCGTGCCCACAGAACTTAAAAAATTCCAAAAGGAGTCTTAAAAGTTGTGGGTCAAGCATTGGTGAAGGCTTCAGAAGAAACATACACACACACACACACACACACACACGCACGCACAACTTTGAACTAAACCTTACAGAATAAATAGGTAAGGAAGAAAAGCTAGAAGGAAGCCAATGGAAGGAAACTCAAAGTAGAGGGTTTGCCAAAGAAAGAACACAAAGTTATGCTGTTACACAGTATATTGGTGCTAGAGGAGCCAAAAAAGGAAAGTTGAGTCTTTATACCGTATATACTCGAGTATAAGCCAACCCGAATATCAACTGCGGCAACTCACATTAACAGAAAAGCTGTGTAAAAAATGTGCCGAAAAAACTCAAACTTATACACAAGTATATATGGTAGTTCATGTCATCTTTACTTATCACCCTCATTTCCAGCAACCTTGCCTTCCACCATCTTTTAAATTTGCTTCTCTGCTTAGATCCTTCTGGTGTTATGTTTGGTGTCTCCTTGGCTGGGCCAGAATTCTCAGTGGGTTGGTAGTTAAGACTTTGTAATCTTCCAAGATGTGACCTACCTAACACCATGTAATCAACTCTATAATAGGATCTTTGGTAAGAGGATTAGGGTGGAATCTAGCTTGATACTCAGGTCACAGCTCTGATGCAATGGAAAAGAAATTCCCTCAGGGTTGTAGTAAGTGCACACTGAAAAAAAGCTAACTTGCTTGATGCTGGTTCTGGAAACTGCATCTGCTTGTTGGATTTGTTTCTTTTGGTTTGGACAGCCAATCCTGGCAGCCATCATTAGCCTACTATCTGACCTGGTGATCTTGGGTGCATTTGCCTCTCTAGTCACAAGCGCAACCTGTTGACCTTAGATTCATATTTATCTGCAACCAGCAGCCTGTCATATCTTTGTCAATCTTGGGCTCACCAGCCCACAAAATGACTTGAGTTAGAAGCCTCCAGTTTAACATCTGACCCATGGTCTTGAAACCTATCTGGATTTGGAATGGAGCTAATCTCCAACTGTGTACGCTGCTTTCTTGATCTCTCTCTCTCTCTCTGTATTTCTGAGTCACTGGTTTTGCTTCTCTAGAGAACCCAGCCTAAGACAACACTGGTTGCTTCTGCTGACTGCTTTTGAATACAATTCTTGAATTGAAGAAGAAATGAGAGACCAAAATTCACTGCATGAGATAAAAGGAGGAAGATACTCCAAAGGAAATATCTGGGAGGGTGAATGAGGCTGGGGCTTATCGTAGAGCGAGTCTAAAAGACAAATGAAGAGGACATTGTTGAACAACTTCCAGAAAACTGGACACTTAGAGTTAAAATAGTTTTCTAAGTGATGCAAAGTGATTTCTTTGCCCATCATAAAGTATCAGTCAATAATGACATCAATGCTTTTTAGAATCAATTTATGTTTGCTTCAATGAAACACTGTGCAGAGGCAACTCAAGATAGCCCTGTACATTGTATTGTGGTCCAAAAAGGGGGTGATTGCAGGTAAAACAAAGATTACTAAGGAAGGACAGAGAGCAGGGGAGAGACTAGACAGGTAGCCTGGAATAAGGAGCTCTGATTGCTATGGTGCTAACAAGTGTGAACTTTACCTTACAGGGAGTAACATTTCCATGTTAAAGGAGAGCTAATGAGAAGACCCTTGTTAAATCTGATGTAGTGTAACAGATGGATTTTGAAGAGAAGCTCATTAAGAGAATTGGAAAATAGGCTCTCTAATAGTAAAGGAGAAAGTTGGTATAGATGCTCAATTAGAGTAAAGTAGGAGACTGATAAAAGCTATGAAAATCTTTCTTAAAGAGGAGTTTATTTTCCCATCACCAACTTAAATTATCATCCCCTAGGAACTTCTAAAAAGAAAAGAATTTAGCCGTGGAATTGATTGGTGAGCTGAATTAGAAAATCAGATTTTGAATGCCTCTAGGTTTATTAAGCTCGTGATTTTGTGTAGGCTACCAATCAACCAAAGGAACTCAGGAGGAACATGCTAGCAATTGAGAGAGACATTAAAATCATGTGTTCAGAACATGATGACCATGATCAATGTTGCTTAATTATACATATAAAATGGTTGACTTGGACATTTAAGTTTTATACATGTTATTGTGTGCCCTTGAGTCCAGTCTGACTGACCCAATCCATTATAACAGAGTAAATCTGCCCCCTGGGCTTCCTTGGCTGTCATCTTCATGGGAGCAAATTGCCCATTCTTTTTCCCATGGTGGGTGTGAACCACCAACCTTCTGGTTAGCACGAAGGTACCTGTGATGGTTCAAGTTATGTTTCGACTTTAATTTCATGAGTCTCAGTAAAATATGATTTTATGTAAAGTCCTATTTATATAAGCAAGTAAATCTGGTTATCAGACTTGATTTGCATTTCTCATCGAGTACTCCTAACAACCCTATGCTGTTGCTGTTCTTGCTCACCGTCCTGAGTGTGTAAAGAAGGAGACTGGTTCCGCGGGGTTTTCAAAGCTATGACCTTTCGGAAACAGACTTCCCAGTGTGTCTTCTCTGGTTCTATCCGGGGACTTAACAATTCTATATGGGTTTTAAATTCCTGTTTAAATATATAGAATAAACTTTAATAACTTCCGAAGATCAAAGAGCAAGCAAGTGGCAAAGCGATGTGTTTACATCTGAACAACATTCTGCTGCCTTTGTCCCTGCTCTGTGTTCTGCCTCCATTGAGATACTAAGATACACTTCATTTGGGTTATTCAACTAGATTGAATATATATATATATATAATTTCAAAAGGTGGAAGATGTAAAAGAAACAATTAAAATCCTAGTGGTAGAAGAAGACAACGTTGACGATTAAGAATGAACCTAACTGTAATAAAATATTTAGAAACATGAATGGAATTCTTAAGGGACCATTGGAACATAAATCATTCCAACTGTTACAGAAGGTTTATTTATTTTATTAGAGACATAGAAACGAAACATTCTGTAAAACCCTGGAAAGGGAAGCTGGGATTCACTCTTATCCTGTAGATAATTTCTGGCCACACTGCTTCCTCCCTTTCCCTTGTTGAACCCCTAGCTGTGATAACTGTTGAGTCATTTTGACTTTATCAGAGACTGGCGAAGTACCTGTACTTAGGCCCTCAGTACATGTCCAAAAAAGGTCATCAGTTCCTGTGCTGTGTTGCCTATTTCTGATAGCAGTCTCTTCAGATACATTCTTTACTGGTCCTTGTGCTCACAGTCTGTTTTTAGAAAGACATTTCCTGGTTTAAATAAATGAAGCACAATTTAACTTCATCAGTGACTAAAGATTTTGAGGTGGTTGTTTTCTGTGTTTTGTTTTTCTTTAGTATCAAGTGACACCTTATTTATGTGTGTGTGTTGTTAACTTTTAAGACTAAATGGAGTTGTGGATTTATGAATATCCTTAAATATAATGCATTCTTGAATATCACTATTTTAATGGGCTGAAATAGACCAGAGGAAAGGTCAATGCTTACAGCATCCTCTATTTTCCAGGTCACAAGCTATCTGGAATGGCTCTACATTTTATGGTGTAGAAAATATGGCAGGGTTTCACATTCTTCTCAAATATTAACCCATATAAGGAATAGATCTGTATTGTTTCCCTAGGGTTTTTTTTTAAATCCTTTGCTCTCTACTTTCTACCTCTTTCACTTTTTGCTTTCTCATAAAACCATGGTAGATCTTTTTTTTTAACTTCAAAAGAGAATGAAAAAAGAAGATGCCAGTCACAGGCTAATGCACTCTTGCTCTGATACTGCTGTGAACGCAGACAATAGTGGGCTGAGAGACATTCTGTTCTCGTCACTGTACTTGGATGGGAGAGTGGGGTGGGGAGTGGGGGCCACATATTCACTAAAAGTCAAGACAGGAGGCTTCAGCTCTGGGTTCGTTCAGTGACTAGAGTGGTCTTGGACAAAGAAACACTCACCATGCTTAACCTTCATGTCCAAATTGCTGGACTGCCATTCTTAATTGTCGGTCTCCCAGGCAAACAATTGGACTGTTCTATCCCCAGAGGAAATGGCAAAGCCATGAAAACAAATATTTATGACAAGTGCATCAAGATTAAGAAAGGGCTTTTATCATACACCCAAAGAGTTTGCAAGCTCTACGGCCACAAGTAGGAAGACTGTTAGCTTAATCATTATCCAAATGTTCACCCCTTTCTAGTTTATCCAACCAAGCCTCTACTCCCCTGGAAGTTTGTGTCGAGCAGGGACTAACGTTGATTGTTGCATTTTCGGGTTCTCTGTTACCTGGTAATAGAGTAAACGCTCCAGAAGTGTTGAGTCTCTGGCATTTTTCCCCGGTAGACTGGTGGCAGTGGCAGAACTGTAATCAGTGATCAAATCCAGAGCATTCTAAGGTTCCCCTTCCTCAGGTCTCCATCTCGGAGTTTTCATTTCTGTATCAGCCAGCAGAGGGCAGTGCAACCGATTAGGGAGGGAGCGCTGGGGGCCTTGGGTATACAAGGCCTTGGGACAAGGAGAGCTTTGGTGGGGGCGGTGGCGGTAGATTTTACGCTACTGTCATTGGTTTGGTATTGAATATATAGCATTCATTCACTTTTTTCTTTAAGAAATTAGTTTGGGCACACAGGACCGGTGTGTGTTGGCATGCCCCATAGGATGCTCAGAGAAGGCAGTCCTCTGTTTCTGGTTGAGTGCTGACGTCAACAGGAGAAAGCCACTTGTTCTAAAGAGATTTGGATCCCACAGGTACACATGGTCGGCACAATCAGCATGTTGAGAACGTGGCTTCCACACAGAAAGTGTTAGCGTGGTTTGCTTTTCAGTGCATTTCTCAGGGGAGATTCCATGTGTGTGAAAACAGATCCAAAAGTAGATGGAGTTACTTCAAACAATCCTGAAACAGCTTAGTGGGCTTCTGAGGAGGGAAGAAATGAGAGGCGTTTCTTTTTCCCTGCCGCGAACCCCAGAAAGCTCCAACATGATGTTTGGGATCAGGGAATAAAACGCAAATCATTGCTCTCGTCCATCCTCAAAACACTGCATATTCATGTTGTTTTCTAGAACACCTGGAAATATTTTGATTGTCTTCTTTGAAACAAAGTACCAAAGGTAATTCTGTAAGCAATTTTGTGCCCAAGAATATTATTAATTTATAATAACGTCAATGATTATGTATATATATTTTTTCTTTTTCATCGCCTCACTTGAACAATTATGGAATTTTTAAGCAATCTGATATGTACCCTTTAGTGCATTCCTTAACATCCTCAATTCAATACATAGTTATCTATTCTCCACAAAGTGGTATGTCCTCTGCCGCCTTTATTTGCCCCTACCTTTACAGAGTTCTGCTTAGTTTCTATAGAGAAAAAATACATATATAGCGGATGAAGCCCATTCACCTCTTCCCTCAATGTTTTACTGTCCCTCATCTTTTTCTTTAGCATTAGTTTTAGCAACAATTGTTGAATCCTTACTAAGACACAAGCATTGAGACATACACAAGAGACAATTATGACTTGTTCCATCTTGGGGAAATTACATAAGCTTGGGTGCTAAGAATGATGAGATTTGGACGTTAAAGGCCTTCACTCCCATACTGAAAGTGTTTCAAGCCCACGACAGAAGGGATTAGGCTACCTCCGCACAGCGAGTCAGCATCCAGTTTCAGATGGATATTGAGAATGACGTGGGGAAACAAGATGGCTTGGTTTACTTTCCACAAAAACCATCAAGAATCTCCTTTCAAGACTGAGACTGCCATGGACCAAACAGGCAGCCAGATCTCCAGAGCTCATCAAGAGAGGATAAAGGGAACTTTGTTCTCCTGAAAAACCAAATAGAGTTGAAATGATGGGAATTAGGCATCAGAGCTTTGTTTTGATTTTTATTTTAAAACCACAATTTTGACAGGCTGATGTTCTTATTTTTTGCCTACATGTAGATAGAATTTGATCATCTGGGTTCAAGTTCATGAAATAGGAAAGTTGGCAAAGCAAACGCATTTTTTTAAGAAACAAAATCAGCCACTGTCCCCTCATCAGCCATGCTTTCAAAACGAGGCACATTCCCCCCAATCAGGGCTGCCCCCCAAATCAGTTTGCCTAAAACAGAACTTTGGCATGTGCATATAGAGTTTGATGGAAAACAGTATTTGCCAATATGATTCTTAAAAGATGAGAGAAAAAAAATGTCTTTGTATTTCTAGGGATTATCTGTCTGGAACCCAAAACATTTTATAGGAAAAATCAAACAAAAACAACTTCTCAATCATCTTGCCAAGCCAGGATAAGGACAATACTTCTCCTAGTTCACAGAGAAGAACAAGGCTTAGATTAGTGATGTGATTTTCTATCATCTTTATTTCCTTCCAGAGGGTCATGGTTTGAACAATATGCTGCCTATCGCAACTGTTCAAAGCTCAGTGATGTAAAACCTGCGTATGCAGAGACTGGGTAAGCATATCCCCTCTTACTATAAGGTCACAACAACTTCCACGCTCCTTCCTTTAAAACGCCTGTAAAAGCAACCAGGCTCTCCGTGGGCTTCTACTCACTTTATTTATGAAAGACCTATTGTCCCAGACACCTCCCTTCCTCAGACTCTGAACTCGCTGTCCTCTGGTCAGTCCTGACTCATGGCAACCCTACAGGACAGGGTAGAATGGCTCCGGTGTGTCCCTGAGACAATAACTCTTATGTGTGTGGTTTTTTGTTTTATTCATTTTACAAATCATTTTATGGGGGACTCTTACAGCTCTTATCACATTCCATATATCAATTGGATCAAGCATATTTGTACGTATGTTGCCACCATCATTTCTAAAACATTTTCTTTCTACTTGAGCCCTTGGTATAAAATAAGCTCCTCTTTTATCCCCTCCCTACCACACCCTCCCACCCTCATTAATTCTTGATCACTTATATATTGTTACTATTATTTTGTATCTTACATTGTCCGTGGTCTCCCTTCACCCACAGTTCTGTTATTTGTTCCCTTGGGAGGGGCGAGGGCTATATATCCAACCTTGTGATAGGTTCCCCTTTCTCCCCCTTCCCCTTCCCTGATCATCCCCCTATCCTTATGATATCACTACTCCCACTACCATTCCTGAGGGGGTTATCTGTCCTGGATTCCATGTATCCAGAGCTCTTATCTGTACCAATGTATGCTCTCCCATCTAGCCAGATTTGTAAGGTAGAACTGGGTCATGGTAGAGGGTGGTAGGAAGTACTCAGGAACTAGAGGAATGATGTGTGTTTCATCGGTGCTGTACTGCACCTTGGTTAAATCATCCTTCCTTATAATCTTCTGTGAGGGGATATCCAATTGTCTGCAGATAGGCTTTGGGTCTCCACTTTAAATCCTCTCCATTCGCATCAACATAACTCTTTATGGGAGTAGAAAGTCTCATCTTTCCCTCTCAGAGCTACTGGGGGTTTAGAACTGCTATTCTTATAGTTCGTAACTCAACAGGCAACAATCAGGGCTCAGTCCTCTTTTTTGCTGTTCTTGTTTTTAAAATAATCCAATTCAGTATATCCTCTAATTGCAAATCACTTTTTAATAGATAAATGAATAGCATAGATCTCGAAAACAATATTAACATATCAGAGTGTTCTGAACATTGCACTTAGAATCAAGGCCATCCAACGTGGGCATTTCATGGTTTTAGGTAATACGATACATATTCTGCAAGGGGAGAAATGCATACTGCTTGATCCAAAGTCCATCCTATGGGGTCCAGTCACTGGTATCTGATACAGAATGCTTCTAGGAGAGCAGCATGGGGCAATATTAGCAGTGGTCTGTGTCCAGTCCATGGCACATACTTTCTTAGTGGTCACAACTAGTTCCTACCCCACTTAGCTATACTTTGCAGTGTGTGCCCTTGACTTAGACTCCTACACAGCAAGGACTGTTGATCTAAGCCATCTAACCAAAAATGGTTCCCCACTCAGAGCCTTGCTTAGCTTCTGTCTCTAACATATAATATGTAATCGAATGTGGAACAGTCCCATTCATATGAAGTAACCCTTCATGTAATCCTATACAGTACATTCATTTAGGTCATGTATGTCTAATCTAAGCATGATATAGAAATAATATCACTCCTTTCCTAAATCAGGCTAATAGATGGTGCGTGCCTTCTAGAAACTGCATTATCCTTTTGAATGATGCATTTTCAGTCCATTCAAGAATCATATGACAGAAATGGTTGGTGATCCTTTGGTAGAATTCAGAGCTTTTCATGCAGGGAATAAACCTTCCTGTTGATAGTCATCATCAGAATGGTGCTATTAAGAATGTGGATGTGAAGAAGGCTAGCCTCTAAGAATTCACCCATGAGATTATCTCGGAGCAGAGATGTTCAAATCACCTTAAAGAGTCCAATGAAGTGTCTAGCACTGTAACGAAACTCATCAAATTGTGTAGCTAAAGAAAAAGAATCTGTTGTTTGGAAGTGTTGGGAGAAATTAGCTGACGATGGCTAAGTGCTGTGGAGTCAGCTTTCGAATCGCAGTGACCCCCGGATGGCAGAGAAGCATCGCCCCAAAAGGTTTCGAAGCTGCCATCTTTCTGAATGCAGATCACCGGAACTTTTCCTACTGCGGCCACTCGGTAGGTTTGAACTGCCAATCTCTGGGATAGCAGCATCACCCTTAACCATTGCACTCCTGTTGCTAGCTGTAGGAACACATAAAATGGAAAGTCATGACAGGTCATGCTCATGCACAGGGCAGGTTGCCCAGACAACCATGTCTGGCCCAGCTGTGGACAGGCTCATAGACTCTACCAGGGCTTGAGACACTGAACCTGTGACTCCCATAGACACTTGTGAGGGTAGGAGTCAAACTGATGACTCCTTGAGGAGGTGACAGAGTCTTGGGGCTGAGTCTTCCTGACACAAACATTCAGAATGCACTGGTATTGAACCAAGAGTATAAAATACAGCACTTGCCTCCCCATTAATTCAAGACACTCCAAAGGCAGACTGGCACCCTTGCCCTCTCCAAAGAGCTGATAAGAGTTAAGGGTTGAATTATTTTTCAAAACAAATATGTCAAACCCTAATCTCAGTCCCTGTGAATAGGTCTTTATTTTGAGATGAAATTCTAGCAACTGTATTTCATTAAGATAAGGTCATTGGGTTGGCCCCTGAAGCCTTTAGTGACCAATATTGTTTCAGGAAAAGGAGAAGTGCCGTCTATAGACAGATGCTGGCCATGTGGAGACAGATGTAGAGATTAGCGTTGCTCTGTTGTCACAAGGCAAAAATAGCAAGAATCGCCATTATTACTACAAGCAGACACTGACCCCATGACACCCACACTGAAGTGTGCCTGCCCAGACTTCATGGGCACCCAGACAGCCTCAGGGTTTTTATAAGGATTGAGACATTTGCAACAAGTGCATAAACTGTTTTTCATTTTTATTTATCAATCCTTTATGAAATGCTTAAAGGCAAATCAGTATTGACCTGCGATTAAAGGTAAAGTCAGCACCAAACCTCATAAGACCAAGAACATCCCCTTGAGGGACACTGGTTGGTCCACTTCCCATGTTACACCCACTTATAGCTCCTAAATTCTCTTTCTCCCTTGAATATTGTGACTTCCTTCCAAGATTTCTAATTAATTTTAAAAATCTAAAGTCATTTTTATTTATTACTTAAGACACAAGGAATAAAATCTCTCTCTCTCTCTCTGTTTAAAACCCTCTATTAACAAAATAGAAGTCAGGATATAATATGGTGGCCATTCATGAACACTTTGATCTTTATAAATTTAAACACGATGAATTGAAAGTAATTTTGACACAGATAGGAATCCACCTGTTTCCAATGCTTGTTAGCTGTGTGGCCTTGGGTAATTCAATTAACCTCTCTGAGCTTCGGTTTGTTTTCTGTGAAATGCTAATGGTAGTTCACAAACAAGGTGATATAGAAATTGAATTAACAAAGACCTGTATAAGCTTACTCTACCTAGGCTCTGGGGTACCAGTAAGATCTCAACACTTGGTATTTAATTCCTATTGGCGCTGTTACCGCTGAAGGGCATTTCTGGTGATGGAGCAGTGAGGGTACCCTGTGCTGGGCAAAATACAACTGGAGGCCGTGAGCAGGTATGCCAGCTCCGGGACCTTAGCCGTTTCTCTCATCTGATCCTGGTGCTGACCCTTGGCCTGCCCTTCTTTACCTTGCTCTTCATTGACAAGGTAACCTCTGTTAAGAACTTCCAGTATTTAGGAAGAGCTCTTCAGGGCCTTGGTAGCCTCGGTGTTTATGGGTGAGGTGAAATGCCCTTACTTGCTTGGGCCCTTCTACCCACAGTCTTTGTAACGCCCATCAGATGAGCAGATGGGATCATGAACATATGGTGTAGAGGGCTCTAACTGAGGGACTGGCCGTCCCGTTGCCATTCTGCTGGGTGTAAGAGTGAACCATCTCAGAGGCAGGGACAGGGAATCCTGTGACCCTTAAAGAAGAGTTACCTGCACAGTGTATGCGAGATCCCTGCCTAAAGGGCCTGAGACAGCAGAGGCGTAATACCAAGACCGTGAAACAAGGCAGAGGAGCCGTGCAGTGACCATGTGGTAGAGTGGCGGGCTTACACATCCATAGAATGAGCAAAACTGAGTAACTTTAGGTGGCAGTCTGGCTTGCAGCTTGGGGTATCCTTTGAACAGGTATTCTTGCTAAAGAAAGTTTTGTGGCGCTTGCTGGAGCTGGACAGAGGCCATGGGGCCTGGTGGCTGAGGCCTAGGATCATATCAGTCGGCATGACTGCGAAGAAACACAGTGGACAAAAGACCTGTATCCTTAATGTTTCCCAATTCTGACTTGTGCTCACCTGTTAACTTCCCCCAGTAACCCGCCACAAATGTGAGTATTGTCTGTGAATTCTGTGTGGCCATTGCAATGCATTATTGAACCTCCTAAAGAAACAGAGTGCAGTGGGAGGGAAGGTTGGTGTCAGAATTGGATAAAGAAGGCTGGAGGGCGGAGGCATGTCTGACGACTACCGTTTGCCTTGTGACCATGTGCCTTGGCCTGGGGTAGATTTGGATTCTCACCATGAGGAGCCAGAGGAGATCAAATGGACCACCCATGTCATTTCCCCATGAGCTTTGGTGTCCTCTTCTTGGTCTTCTGGGCAGCATCGATGCACGAGTCCCTTAATGTCAACCAGGCAGCGTCACTGAATTCCTGCTTTTATAAATCATTTCTTTACAACAGCTGGTAGTATCCCAGCTGCAGCTCACCATAAAGTCAGATGTGTGACTCCTCTTCCCCACCACCTCCCCTGAAAAAAAGAAAAAAAAGCGAGTGCTGAAATAGCTTGTAAAAACTATGAGCATAAATATAGTGATGCGGAGCTAGTCTGAGAAGTAACTTCTCTATCACACAAACAGGATGTGTCACAGCTCCATCCTGACCAGGCTCTTCTTACCCCTCGGAGAAGACCGGCAGACCATCCAGGCTAGGAGTGTTGACATGAAGGATGAATGGAATCAAAACAGGGAATGCTCCTGACCATGCCTTAAGATCTTTTTAAAGTGTGACCTTCTCATAGACATTCTGGACATTCTTTTCCTAGACTTGACTTTGAGATTCCGCTCTCCGCAATAGCAGTGCATTGACAGATGGTACTACGATGAGAAAAGGAATGTTACAAGACCCTGGCGGCCTGCTATGTTTAGTCAGAACTACTGGAAAACAATTAGGCACAAAACTCCGCACTGAGTCATTGTTGTCAATGAGCAGGAGTCATTATTCCTAGTTCAAGGCAGTTTTGTGGGTAGGAGTCAAACTGATGACTAGTCGAGGGCTGATAGACTCTTGGGGCTGAGTCTTCCTGCCACAAACATTCAGAATGTACTGGTGTTGAACCAGGAGTATCAAACACAGCACTTACCTCCCCGTTTAATCAAGATGCTCCAAAGTTAGAGGTAAAGGCACACTGGGACCCTCACCCTTGCCAAAGAGCTGGCCAGGGTGAGGGGTTGAATTATTTTTCCAAATTAATATGTCAAATCCTAACCTCTGTACCTGTGAATAGGACTTTATTTTGAGATAAAGCCCTAGCAACTGTATTTCATTCAGATGAGGTTATTGGGTTGGCCCCTGAAGCCTTTTGTGACCGATATTGTTACAGGAAAAGGAGAAGTGTCATCTATAGACAGATGAAGGCCACGTGGAGACAGATGCAGAGATTAGCATCGCTCTGTTGTCACAAGAATCACCATTATTTCCAGAAGGTGGCAGAGAGGCCTGGGGCATTTCGTCCTTCCAAAGCCTCAGGAGGAATCAATCGGCCTGCCATTCTGATTTCAGACTGCTACCCTCCAGAAGTGAGAGAATAAATTTCTCTGACTGTAAGTTCCTCATTAGGTGGGACCTGGCAATTCTCGGGCCTGGGAAACCGACGCAGTCAGCTGTGAGCAGCGGACAGACAATTGGTTCCTTGAGGATGTTTGTTGTTGCAGAAGGGTGAAAGGAGGCTAGAAAAGAGAGAACCAAGCGTATGGTCCTTAAGAACTAGAGATTTCTTTCTGGCTAGATGTAAGTCTCTTTACAGAAAGCCAGAGAACCATGGCCTCAAATCCTCTCCCTTTCTGTGTCCCTGGATAAAAAGTGTTGTTTGAAAAATCTCATCTCTTCATTTTCTAAAATGTGTGTGGAGGATCTTACATCGACCTCGTGTTCTTGAGCTGGATAGGCCAGTAGAAGGAACCATTACTGCAGATGCACCATATGTCAAGTTTTCTGTGTTATCCTGTTTCTCGGTAATCCTTCAAGATGAGCATGAGGATGTCAGAATTCTACAGATGAGAAACCTCTAAGGAAGGAAAGGAAATGAAAAGAGTTTGAACAGTCCGTGGGCATAGTGCTAGGTGAAAAGAAAAGTCGGTTTTAGCTTCCATTTCCTACTCTTAGTTGGTCACACGAGCATCACCAGTTCTAGCAGTGTGACCGTGATCCTGTTAATGACCGTTTCATAGCGTTGTATTTATTTAAAAATTTATATATTTGTAGGTAAATATATAATACATATGTAAAGTAAAAGCAATATATATATATATATATATCTAGTTTGAACATTGTACTGTTTTAAGAGCTTTCTATGAGGGACAAAATTGACAACAGCAACTCTAAAGGTTAAAGAGAATACTCAGTGGGCGGTAGGTTTGGGCTCACAGGGTAGTAACAATTTGGGAAAGGAGAATGAGGGTGTTGCAGACTTGATGAATATCATCAATGCCACCATACAAGTTTAGGTAACAATATAAAATAAATGATTGAAACATGTACGTCTGTCTAGAGAGAGAAGGGAAGTTATGGTTTCCTGTCTGAGAATTTGATTTAGTTTTCGACTGGCGGAAATTTAAAAGAAAAACTGAGGGGCATGATCAGCAGATTTAAGTGGTCTGGATGAGAGGGGATTCGTCTTATTGTCAGCTCTCCCTTTGAATTGGAACTCCCTGTTCATTTTCGTTTCTGTATAGTTTTCCTCAAAGCATCATGCCCATATTTCCTCATGTGTTCCATCTCCTCCATCTTATATTTTGTTAAAGGAAAAAAACAACATGATGCTGTATAAATATAAGAGTAAATTATGCCAATTAACTAATTTATACGATAGTAGGATGTTACCAGTGGTTCCAAGGAGAATTTAAAAAAAATAAATATATGTACAGTGAACCCTCGCCACTTCGCGCTTCGACTTCCGCGGCTTCACTCTATCGCGGTTTTTGCGTAACAGCACCCACTGTCTACACCCGCTCCT
>NW_022111377.1:12371105-12391465 GCF_000313985.2 Echinops telfairi | reverse complement strand
GAAAATATTTGATTTACAAATAAGGAATCCTACTTTGCGGAATTTCATTTATCACGGTAGGGTCTAGAACCGATTAACCACGATAAACGAGGGTTCACTGTATAGGACAACAGGAATGCTGAAAAAATTTACATCTAGGTGAAAAACTGGTCAATAATTCACATGGTAGTATTCAAAACACCAAACTCACAGCCACTGCGTCAATACTGATGCATAGGGACCCCCTCTGTGTTTCTGAGACTGTCACTGCTTTTGGGAGTAGAAAGCCCAGTCTTACTCCCAAGAAGTTGTCAGGGCTTTTGAACTGCTGAACATGCAGATGGCAGCCCAATGCGCAACAACTATACCAACAGGATTCACATGGTAGTAATCAAACAGTGTGCGCTTTAATGAACTAACATCATTTGTATTTCTTCTTCATATACAGTTATAAAATAACTCAAAGGGCTGGAGTGAAATTGCCCTACAGAAAAGCAAACTGGCCTTTTGGTCCTGATTTCTGAGCCCCATTCTGTCTGGCCTTGACCAAGATCACCTCAGGCCCTGCTCTGCCTGGACTAGCTGGTGGAACAAATCCTGTAGTTGACTTTTACATGGATTGATTACCTTCCCCCAACCAGGAGTTGCCTTTACATAGATTAGCTGGAGGAATATTGAACGACGAATTTAAAACTTAAGAACAAGGAAGCCACACGAATCAGCAGGAAGTACAAAGGGAGAACTGTCCAGACAGGATCATCCCACAATGGCGGTGGCAATAGAGGCAGTGGCTACAAGGGTATTAAAAGCCATAGGGATGATGAGAAGAACCAGATGGCTCAGGTGATGCCAGCACAATGCAAAGACCAACAGCCAAGGTCATTGCATTTCCTGTTGAAAAGTGTCATCCTCTTTGAAATGTAATTGGGTCCTCTTGAGGTGTTGTGGCTCTGTGGTAAAGACTGGGCCCAACCTCTGCCTCTCCCTCTTCATTTCTCTTATACATTTGTTTTTAATCCTTCTCTGCTAGCATAGTGGCTATTGAAGATATGGTGTTTCTGCGCATTTTCTGTGACTATTGCAATTAATCATCAAACCCAACAAAGAAGGCGTGTTGGCTTTGGGGGGTGGGGGAGTGGAAGGGGCATGACTGCGGGGAGAAGCTGTGGAGAAGTTGGAGAATGGAGGTAGATGTGCTTCGTGCTGCTGAGGAACCAGCCGAGAGCAGATTGTTAGGGTCAAGGTGATCCTTTCATTTGGTTTCAGACCAACATTCTCTGACTTCACTCAAAGACAATGAAAGACAGAGAGTACCAAGACGAGTGGACGGGACACGGCTCTCTGGAGCCTTTTCGACCCCCTGCAAGCTTTCCTAATATTTCTCAATACCTTCACCTTCTTCATTCTTCAAAGGAAACAGCACAACATGAAACAGTGGGAGGCAAGTTGAAAGTTAAAAGGTTAGGTATCATTTTACATTAAATCCACCTGTGGGTAATAAAAAGACTTTCTCATTGGCCATCTTTCTCCTCCAAGAAAGGAGGTCCTCACCAACTTGTCCACAGCATGCTAATCAGATAGCATTTTCCTCCTTTATCTGACCAGTGCCAACTTCTCTCCCTTTCTCATCCTGACAAGCACAGATTTTTCTTTTTTCTTTTTTTGTAGATTATAAAGATCTTGTAGAAGCTCTGGTGACATAGTAGTTATGTGTTGGGCAGATACGCACAAGGTCAGCAGTTCTAAACCACTGAGGTAGTAAGTTTATTGTGCCAGCCTGGCCAATAAACACGTGGGGTTATTAGAAGGGCGGAGGGATAAATGGCTCAGTGAGCCTCACCTTTCTAGTTCTTGGGTCTCTTGCTTTCTGATGGTCAGACCAGGGTGCAGCTGCCTTAGCCAGTTCCCTCCTTCAGCTTGCAAGGCTGACTTCCTGCTAGACATCCCCAAGGAGAAGCCGCATGGACCTACCCCGATGCAGCCCTGGGTGTTGGAGCAGCCGTGTAGAGATCCCTGCCAGCGCCGAGATGCTTACACATTCACTGACTCGGCTTTCCTCCTGCAGTCGGTATCATGGCTTGTATTTTGTGAGATGGAGGAGGACTTTGTGGATTGGTGTTGAACATATAGGTTAATGGGTTAATGTTGGACTTGTGGGCTTGGGCAGCACTGGGTTGGGATGTTTTCTTGATGTGCACTTACCCTTTATATAAAACTCTCTCTTATACATGAGTTTCTGTGGATTTGTCTCTCTAAAGTACCCAGGCTGACACAACCACCAATCTCTTGGAAGGAGAAAGATAGGGCTTTCTTGCTCCCAGGAGGAGTTACAGTCTTGGAAACTCAAAGTGGCAGTTCTACCCGGCCCTAGAGGAGGTCGCTATGAGTCAGAACGGACTTGATGGTAGTGTGGGGGTTTTTTTCAAGGTCCAGTAGGTGTTTTTCCAAACAAAGAATATTTTTCTACTGAAGTAGTATCTGCTATCCCCCTAGGGTGATCTGCTCCCAAACTCTGGCAGCGTCAAGTTTAAGTTCTTTGAGGATATCTTTGGAATTCACAGCAATGAGTGCTAAGTGAGACATCAATAACATTTTGACTTTTGCAACTTTGATAAACAAAAGTATTTGCATTGCAGTCAGAAGTCTCCTTTCTTGACGCCCTACCCTTTAGCATTTATTATCAAGATCTGGCTCTTGGTTCCCTTTCTAAATTGCCTGCAGGATTCCTTGCCTTCAGAGAGAACTTAGTGTGAAATAAGACATCTCTTCCTCCCTTCCCAAGTACATGTTCAACGGACCATCTCCCCCAGTTGGCCTGCTATGAATCAGACAAGAAACCTGGCAGATGTGAAATAATGACAATCAGAAATGCAGAAAAACGCAAACAGAATGGTCCATGGGCTTTAAGTCCTAGCTTTTTGATGTGTTTCCAGATTGTAACAAGCTGAACACTCAAACTTGTTATTGGAGGAGTTAAGCTTTCTATTTTTGAAAAGAAAAATAAAATCCATTTATCAAAAGAATAATTCATTTACAAGATAATTTGCTGTAAATACAGAGGCATGCTTGACAGGAAGACCAAATCAAGACATGGTCAAAAGGAGAGTCATTGGGAAGCCTGGACTGTATTTGCCCCTAAGTTTGACAAGCGTGTCCTGCCTCCCCACCCCCTTAATGTTGCAAACTCTAATATCTACAGTTGTCGTCTTCTTATCTTCAATTTATAGGTGATAAAATGTTAATTCAGAAAATTGAATTAGCTTGTCTAAAGTGAGTCCAAGTTGGAATGTAGGTTTCTATGACTTAACCATATATCTTCTTTCTACTTACTACTCTATTATTCTGATGCTGATATATTGGTCAATGGGTCAATGAGTGATCAAGAATTCAGAAGACATTATGCTACAGAATGTTTGGAGCACACAATTTTAGGGCAGAGAAAAGAATTAAAAGTAACAATCAACAGCAAAAATGGTCAGCTATTTATTTTCCTTTCAAATGTTTCAATGAACTGACCTTATTCACCATTCCCATTATCATTATCATAGTCCAAGCCCTCATTATTATATGCCTGACTTGCTATAGCAACTTTTCCCTGGGCTCCATAAGTCAACCTCTCATGACCCTTCCTCAAATCACAGACAGGGCCTGTCTCAGGTTGTTGGATGATACAGCATCAGATACCATTTTCTTCTTTGTCTTCTTGTCTGACTCCTCGTCCAAAAATGCTCAAGTTCTATCTATTCTCCAGGCCTCCCCAGATAAGCCCATGCCTCCTGGATGCCCCAGTCCCTAAATTCATTCAGCACTGGGATCTCCCCTACATTGATTCTATTTCCCCGGTTAAAGGATAATCTTTTGGAAATGACGGAACCTCAAGATTTGGCAAGTAGTGTGGTTTGTACAGTATCCAGCAGAGTGTTGAGTTCAATATATGCTAAGGGACCCATTTACTGGAGTGAGAATAGTGACAGAGGTTTAACTGTAAACTTAGGGAGCAACACGTAAAGGATCAACTGCTCACCAAAAGGCTGTCCATTTGAACCCACCTAGCAGAGCAGGCCATCCGCTCCCATAAAGATGATAGCTTAGAAAACCCAGTAGGGTACAAACAAAGATTGTGAGAACCCTCTATTATCTTTGAGGTCCATTTTCCATGAACTTTTTCAAGCTTCCTGGTATGACACTGGTATGACTCATAAGAAGTCAGCATTAGTTGAAAAATCAACCCAGCAATGCCCAACAGCAACAATGACAAGACCTTTGAAAAATGAAGAAATGCCTTATATGTGACTTAAGTTGGCAGGATTAGAAATCAAAATGTAAAAGATGCTGCAGATATTGTTCAAATGGTAGAACCTCTGAAGATTACTTTTGAGTCACTTATCTAACTCAAGGTTGTTAGCAAAAAACATTTCAATAATTTCCCTTTTTAATATTGTTGATTTCCAACGCTTAGCGGTAGGCCCCTCAGTGTTATTCTGTACTCTACCAGCCCCTGTGTCTTCTTCGCCGGTTCCTCCATCCACACATGAATAGGTCTCACAGCGTAACCCTGTCAGGTCAGTATTCTCCATGTGAATGCAGACATTCAAGTTGTGCCCGGTACCGTCCACTTTCCTGGATAACCATGGACCTCAGTCAGTCCCAATCAAGTACGCAATGGTTGCTAAGTGCAGGAGCCAAACCTTCCTTCATGGTTGCTATCTCCATAAAGAGACAGATGCACACTGGCAGGGGGCACATTTAAGCAGGACTCAAACCAACTGCTACATGGAAGTCCACACCTGTTCAAAACCATGCATGCTACCCCGATCCAAACACACTTTGTAAGAAAATAGCAGATGAGAAAGCAAAGCACATACCTGCGCAGCCTCAGGACACTAGTCAGGGGAAGTTCAGTTTTCAGAGATTCTTAGGGAGCATTCAGGCACTGAAACTCACAGAGTGATTGCACTAGTTCCCCCACCCTCTTTCTCTCTAATCCATAGTTAGCTTTCCTAACTGCCTGCTGTGATACTAAATAGTTTCTTCAAAAGTAATTTCAGTCACCTAAGCTTCCCAAGCACATAGCTTCTTGGTATAGTTTTAAAACACCGTAAGAATTACTTGCTAAGGACTAAAAAAGATTTTACCTTCTGAAAATCTGAGTTCCTAACATTTATTGATTTAATCATTCAACAAACATTCACTGAGCACTGAAAATGGGCCAGGGCTATGTTAGGTTCTGAGAAAATCATACAAGACAGTCATTTCCCTCAAGGAACTTACATGCTATCTAATGGAAGACAAAGTTTTCAGATGTCTTATTGTATCGTCCTGGACACACAAAGAAGCATTCTTACTCTCTCCCGCATAACCTCCATGCTGCTGATACTGTTTATCTTGAAAGGAAGGTGGCCAGTCCTGAGTACCTCTTAAGATATCAAGTTAAATTTGAATGAAGAAATCTCAGTTGGTCCCCACAGAACTTGATGCCTTTAAGAACTAGTAATCTGAACTAGAAATCTGCATATTCCACAAACCAGAATCCTATCATTTGGGGAAGTTTGCATTCTGGGAGTTTATATACAACTTCTGCCTTCTGCATTCAACCTTTGTTCTACTACTCTGTAATTTCTGAAGTTGCTGTCTCTCATCAAGCCCACTACAAAAATACAGACTGGGAAATGTTGATCAAAAGAAATAGATAGGAATAAGAGGCAAAGGGCGACCAGTACATTCTAAACTATTTCAGCATCAGGCCTCTGAGTAAAAGCACCCCCAACCTTTTCTAAAATGAAACTGACCTTTTATCCAAAGATGCTCAGGATCACTTCAAAAAAGGAGCTTTGAACTCTTGTGCTGGGCGCAGTGCCCGGTGGCTCCACATATCGTCCCCTGGCCAAGGACCAACACGTGACAACTCAAGGATGATGTTGGGCTTCTGTGTGTTTGAAGTACTGGCTTCGTGAGCTGGGCTTGTCCTCCCTGGTTTGAGCTTGCTTTGCAGCCAATCTGAGGTCTTTCATTCTGAAAATCCTTTTGGCCCATGCATCAGAGTTGGGGTTCCAATTCTGCCACTTTACCTTCCTTAATAGTTCCTGAAAGTTCCAGAGAAAGTTACAGCTGGGTTTCCACATGCAATTAAGTGCCTGTGAAAAGTTGTCCTGCCCAGTAGTTAAACATTCTCTTTAAAAAAAAAAAGAATATATCCTTAAAATCACCATAATCAAACTCTACACTGCAAAACTAATGAGCAGGCATAGCCCAATGGAACGCAGGGCATGGCCTCAGCTTGACCACTATAATATTTATTTTACAAAATGTATTATACTCGAGAAAACATATATGTGAAATGTGAAGCAGAATTAGATTATTCTGGGGTATGTTACCATCAAATCCTAAGAAGATGAACACCTGACATGTTATGGCGCTGTGTTAGTCTGGGTAGACTAGAGAAACAAATTCATAAACATGCAAATGTGTGTAAGAAAGAAGTTTATATACAGGAGCGGTTGAATATTGAGAAAACATCCCAACCCAGTCCAGTACAAGGCCAGAAGTCTGATATTAGCCCGTATGTCCGATACCAATCTATAAAGTCCTCTTCAGACTCACAAAACACATGCAACGAAGCCAAATGCAGGACAATCACAGGCCAGTGGGTAGAAAGTCTTTGGGTCCAGTGGTGCTGTAAGCATCTCAACGCTGGCAGGGGTCTTTACACAGCTTCTCCAGCACCCTGGAGGGGTGCAACAGGGTAGGTCCATGTGGCTTCTCCTCAGGGATGTCTCACAGGGAGTCAGCCTTATCAGTAGTCTCCAAAGGAGTGAGTAGCGTGAGAAGATAACGCCTCCAAGAAGGAAATACAGGAGTTCCCAGAATTCTCAGGAGAAGGCCACACCCACACAGAGACCTCATTGGCTAGGATCCGATTGGCAGGCTAGACTCCACCCCTACACTCTTCAGCCTCAAATTGACAAACGATTATATAACTACCACAGGTGTCGTCCCAAGCCATTCTTCAACACCGTGAGAGATCGACCAACTCTCAAAATCGCTACAAGAAAGAAGACGGTGTTCTGAAATGGACTGTGGTGATTGTTCACCACTCTTTGTAGTACGGTTAAACTGTTGACTTGGTGGGTTGAACTGGTGACTCATATGTCACCGAGTAAAGAATAAGGACAACAGACTGATACATTCATAAATAGACCGAAGAAAGTGAGGCATCTCCTTACTGGGATATTTTGGGACATCATCTTAAATACTATATCCCAAGGGAACTCCAGCTCCCAGCAAGCTTTTTCCTCATCTAAAATGCCTTTTTTGTACAATCTACCAACTCAGTATTCATTTGGCTTAATAAAGTGACATTTTAAGATACAACCAGTGTCTTGGAAGTAGTAAACATTAACCATTTTTTTAACTATCATCCGGGTCTGTCCAAAGATTTTATTTATTTAGCAAAGTTAGTTGCTCTGAGGGAAAAGAGCCTGTGATGACCGAGTGGGGAAGAGGAGAGAGGAGATAGAAAGGCCCCTGGGAATGGGCTGGTCCAGGGGCTTTGCCTGCTCAGAGGAAAGCACCAGCTCACCCCAGTAGCTTCCTGAGTGTGAGGAAAGAGAGGCATTTGGAGACAGAACGAAAGGCCAAAGTGTTCCAAGGGAAATCCATTATATGCCTTGAAATTTCCCTCAACCTTGATCATTTCCATCTCCTCCCTTAATAACACTCCAAAATGTCCTCCCCCGATGTTTTCGGTTCTCTCCTCCCTTTCCATAAGCGGAGAATTACTTTTTAATTTTCCGCGACTTAAGAGATCCCGGAGAGTTGACCGAGTGGGAGCAGAAGAGTGTGAGGAAGTGAATGGCGTGCATGGCAAAGGGCAGTAGGGCAGAAGCCCTGCAGGGGGCGTGCCTGGCGTGTCTTGGAAACTCTAGAAAATGGAGACTTGGGGAAAGAAAGGTCGGGTCTCCGAGGACCCTGAAGGCCCGGAAGAGGGGGCTTTCTATTCCGTGTGAGATGGGCAGCATTGGAAGGTTCTGAGGAGGGTAGATTGTACAAGGTTCTGGCTGCTGTGTTGACAAATAGTCCTAACTTAACAACTGCTACGCAACTGAAAGTTGGCCATTGAATAAGGAACATCGAAGAAGCGTGGATGCCTTTGACTTGTGGTGCTGGAGAAGACGATTGAAAGTACCCTTGACTGCTATAAGGACAAACCCATCTGTCTTGGAAAAAAGGATTGCTAGATTGTCCCTTAGAGGCACGGATGGTGAGACGTTGCCTTACCTACAGTAGACATGTGGTCAGGAGATGTCCGTGGAGAAGGACATCAAGTATGGGGGCAAAGGAAAAGAGGAAGCCTGTCGAGGAGGTGTTTCTGTATATGAAATCCATGATAGGTGTGTTAGTCTGGGTAGACTAGAGAAACAAATTCATATAAGAAAGAGGTTTATATACAGGAGAAATTGAATATTGAGAAAACATCCCAGTCCAGTCCAGATCAAGTTCATAAGTCCGGTATTAGCCCATATAGGTCCGATGCCAACTATAAAGTCCTCTTCAGACTCATGAAACACATGCAATGACGCTGAATGCAGGAAGATCACAGGCCAGTGGGTGGAAGATTTGTGGATCCAGTGGCATTGCTGTAAGCATCTCAGCACTGGCAGGGGTCTCCACAGGGCTCCTGCAGCTCTGGGCACTAGTGTAGCTCCATGTGTCCTCTCAGCTGGAATGTCTCCCAGGGAGTGAGTCTTGTCAGTAGAGAGTCTCCAAGGGAGTGAGTGTGTGTCCCACCTCCAGTGAGCTATTTATCGCCTTAGTGCATCCAAATGAGGTCATCAAGCTGCGACCCGACTGACAGGCTAAACTCCATCCCTTCACTCATAATCTCAAATTGACAACAGATTATGCAGCTACCACAATAGGTAAATCTATAGTGATAGTAACTGGATTAATGGTTCCTTATATGTACAGCAGGGCTTTGCGAGGAGGGGATGGGGAGTGAATAATGATGAGTACAAGAATGTAGAAAATGCTCTAAAACTGATTGTAGTGATTGCACAATGCTTCTTGATATGTTTGGATGATTTAATTGTATGATATGTGGATTATAGGCCAATAAAATTGTTGGAGTAAAAATAAGTAAACCACTTGCACACACACACCCATACACACACCAAAGCAATTTGAAGGCAAATGGGATTCTGAAAGTGTTGAGTGGAGAGGATCAGGTTGACATGTTCCTTATGGATCTAATATCATATTGTTGGAATATAAAAGTAACAATTAGGTAAATGATGAATTTTAGTGAATTCAGTGTATAATACTGTATTAACAGTGGAGTAAGGATTCCTTTAACTCAAAGTGCATCTCTACTCAAATGTTGTTGTATCATAGTGAGAATGGGATAGATTGTGATTCAGAAGTTGACTTAATTCACCATTTTCCATCCGGGTGATTTAACTTGTCCAGTATTTTTTCCTCCTTTCTAAATTAGGACTAGTAATACTGACCTCAAATGATTGCTGCCAGTGTCAGATATGATGACAGATAGAAAATACACACCTAAAATAACCTGCCTATGACCTGTATTCTGGGTCCTGTCATGTCCTGGATCATATGGGAGTCATCACACTGACAAACATATCTGTGCTCGTAGGCCTCATGGGTAAATTTTGGTGCAGCCACCTGGCTCTGGGGAAGGCAACATTCTGTCCCTCAGCATCTTTTGCTTGAACCAGAATGACTAGAACGTAGCCTCGCTCCCATGCCTGGCATCTTGGGGCATAAGTACAAAAGGTGTTAGGTTTTGAAGAGAAATAAAAACAGATCTGCACATATGTGTCAGTCATTTCCCTCTTTTGCCCGAGTTACAAGGTTGAATTTCTTTAAAGGAATCAAAGCCAATATGTGATTGCTAATAGCTCAGTCTCTGACACCTTCCTAAGGGTTTCCATATTTAAAGTTATTACATAGAATTGGAATTGGGGTGAAAAGTCTTCTACACGAGTTAGATATACGTGTGTGTGTGTGTGTGTTAGGGGAGGAAGAGTAGGGAGGTACATAAACTAGAGAGGGAACAATAACAGTAATAACAAATGAAGCTATTTCAGCAAACCAAATCTAACAAACCAACAGAAGAACCGGAGAACACTTCCTATCTCCATCATACTTCAAGCCAAAGTTTGAAGTGCTGCTGAGAAAAGGCCATGAAAGCCTCAGATCCCTAAAAACCAGGTGCAAGCGCGAGGAGAATCACAGGGAAAGGGGCCTGCGCAATAGCTACAAGAAGCCAGCAAGTGGAGGAGGGTGTTTGTTCTGCTGGAAAGTGTACCTTACAATGCAAAACACTTCGTCACCAGACTCAGGGAACAGATAACAAGAGTGGGAGGAGGTGCCGGGGAACAGCAGTGGGGAAATATCTAATAAAGCCCTGTGATTCTAACAAATCAGTCACGTTGCTCTTGACAAACACATGGCCTTATGGAGATTTCAGAAATTAAAGAGCCGACTCATGGGATACATCATAAAAATCGGTGCTGCATTTTGTGTTGCAGATCCAATTAACACCCACCTGATGGATGTTGTTAATGTTGGAGATGGTCCAAAATGCATCACGTACCATTAGCATGATTCTATTAGATCCTCGTTAAAACCTGCACTGGGCTGCCCAGTTTTACAAGTGACCATTTCATTCGAATAGCCTCTGTCAAAAAAAGCTTACTCCAGAATTACATTTAGTAACCGTATGATTAAGAAAAAGTTCTCTAATTTGTACAAGCTGTCTCCACAGGGACCTGCAAATGGTTCATAAGGCTGGTTTTTTAGAAACAAATGGCCTGGTCTTTCTTCTGAAGTACCTCTGGGTAGATTCAAACCTCCACCCCTGTCACTTAGCAGCCCAGCCTTATGTAAGGGGGGTGAAAGGTAGGCCTTGGCCTGTAGAGGGACAACCCCTGGTTTCTGCTTCTAGCTACCTAGCAATATGTGTACAAGAAACTCAAACTTTGGCACCAGCCATTTCTCTACAAGTTAAACACATCTAAACTCTATTGGGATTTTCCTAACTGCTTATTTCTGCATCTAAAGAACCCTTATTAAAGCAGGATAGGTGCTAACCAAATGGTGTCTGTTCAAACACACCAGCTACTCTGAAGGAGAAAGAGGAGGCGATCTTGAAGTATTTACAGCCTTCAAAAGCATAGTGAGCCAATTCTACTCTGTTTCATTGAATTGCCATGAGTTGGAAGTGGCTCAATGACACTGGGTTTGCTTTTTTGGTTTATTATAATGCGATCTCAACTCTATTAAAAATAAGCTTTACCTTTCTTAATATATCAATCACAGGTAGAATCTCCATGACTTAAATTAGTTGCCCTGGTAGACTCTGATACAGATGGGTTACTCAGAAAACGGTGTGGGGACCACATCTGGCTCCTCAGCCTACCTAAGGAGGAAGGAGAATCGAACCCCCCATCTGCCCAAGGATGACTCTTTATGGGGCAGAGAGCAGACATGCCTCCATCCTCTTTCTGACACCGCCCATTCAGCCCATGGGTTTGATAGTTTGTTGCCACAAAGAACTCACAAACAATACTCATGACCATGAGGGTTTCTTAGGGGATTTCACAGGGGCATCCCAAGTCAGGATCAGAAAAAACGGAAGGCTATCGCCTATTTGCCAGCAGCAGCTCCTGTTCTCAGTGATGGAGGAGACACGTTTTTCTCTGGTCATTGACCTCTTAGTCACCAATCCCAGGGCCTCCACCGTGCTTGGGCAAATGATACAAAACTCCTTCAGTGCTGATACATCCCCAAAGGTGACTTCCACTAGGCAAGGCAGCCTCCTGACTAAGTGCACTCAATTTTGCTTGCTCCCCGGGCTGGGAAGCATATGGCGACATCTGGTGGCCTCGGTGCTATTCCTTTGCTCTATCTCATGGTCCAGGTTTTGCGACCTCTTGTGCCTCTGTTGCCGCTACCATTTCCGAAAGGGGTCTTTGCATGTGCCTCACTACTGAGTCTTCCTTCCTGATGGTTGTGGAATTCCTGTCTTCCTGCTTCTGAGATGGCTCACTTTTATACCCAGAAAAATGGCAAAATTGACCAATTCATTCAAATGGAGTTCTGCACGCTCTATTTGCATGGTCCCAAACAATCAGTTGGTGGGAGTTACAAAGATTACAGATGAAGAACCATACCGAGTATTTTATCTGTGTCACAGTTGCCATTCACTGGGATTGACATGACGGCAACTTTTCTTTTAGAAAACAGAACTAGTGAACAATAAAATCAACGTGGTGCTGAAAATTTCCATCCAGACTAAGCATCGCCTTAGTTGAAACTTGTATTAGTTGCACTCTTTGTCACCATGGTGGGAGATTTTAAAGGTGTTCATAGAGAAATTTCCAGATCTCTGAGCACACGGCATGAAAGGTTTTAAGGTATGGAGAGCCATTTATTAATTTTTAGTGAGAGTCATCGTGGTCAGATTATTTCTTGCTGTCACTATACAGTGAACCAGTTGAACGAGGGAAGAAATGAAAGAAGCGGTTGCATTAGTTCATGTAGACAGTGATAGTGGAGACTGACTGACTGGGGTGTGAAAGGAAGAGAAAGCTTGGTAGGAGGTGTGAAAAAAACGAAGACAGGCTCGCTGGAGATGGAAACCTGAGAGAGGAGTCAACCATGCTTCTTAAGCATAAGATACATGATTCATATAAAGTACGTGAGATATATATATATATATATTTACACCATGTTATATGTGTGTGTGTGTATATATATAGGGTTATAATCAGATTATGGGATCCCTAAGGAGTGCAAAAAGTTAGCACAGTTGACTGATGGCCAAAAGAGGAGTGGTCTGAGACTGCCTCAGAAGAAAGGGCAGGTTATCTACTTCTGAAAAATCAGCCATTGAAAAATTATATTGCACACAAAGGATAGTCAGTCACTCAGAGGATCATCATTAATCAGACTTGGTTCAATGACAACTGGATTGGAATCAGAATGATATAATATGGCAGCAAGTAACTGGGTGCAACGGATTGGACAAAAAGCTTCAGAAGAGATACTTAATCCCACTCCAAATGGGACATGTAACTGGAGAACTTGTGTCCTCAATGCTACTCACCTTGGAATGCCGTGCCCGGCATTCTCTGTGTCTCCATATTCTTGTCCGAGAAACAGTGAGCGGAACGGAGCACGGGGAGACTAGATGCTCCATTAGGAATCACCAGGCAGCCTGACAAAAGACCCAGGTGAAAAGAAAAGGCACCGGGCAAAACTCAATTCTGGAAATCCTTTCATCAATTGCCCAAGCAAAAATGAACAGAGCCTGTAAAGGAAGAAATGGTGAAGTCAGAGATAAGATTTTGAAAAGTAATTTCAAATAATTGCTATGTTCTCTGCAAACCGGAGTGAGCAGCTTGGCTTTCAAAATAAATAGCCATTTATAGCTGTCAACGCCTAACAGATCCACCTGCACAACAAATACTATTAGGAATGTTGCCATTTTGCCTACACATTGCAGCCTGCACAAAGACACAGCAAGCAAGAAAAAAACAACGAATTTCCATACAAAAGAGCCTCTCTTCTAGGGTTAGCAGTAGTTGAGTCAAACAGATTGTGACTGAAGAGCAACAAATTTATATTGTCATCACCCCGAGGCTTGATTTTTCTGGTGGCATGACAAGACTGGAAAATTACCCCTGTTTACTGGAAAGAGCCATGCTGATTTCTTCCGAGCATGCCGCACTTCGGTGTTGCTCAGGGCAACTGATTTAAGTCATGGAGATTCTGCCTGTGATTGATATATTAAGAAAGGTAAAGCTTATTTTTAATAGAGTTGAGATCGCATTATAATAAACCAAAAAAGCAAACCCAGTGTCATTGAGCCACTTCCAACTCATGGCAATTCAATGAAACAGAGTAGAATTGGCTCACTATGCTTTTGAAGGCTGTAAATACTTCAAGATCGCCTCCTCTTTCTCCTTCAGAGTAGCTGGTGTGTTTGAACAGACACCATTTGGTTAGCACCTATCCTGCTTTAATAAGGGTTCTTTAGATGCAGAACTAAGCAGTTAGGAAAATCCCAATAGAGTTTAGACGTGTTTAACTTGTAGAGAAATGGCTGGTGCCTAAGTTTGAGTTTCTTGTGAGAATTTCCAGGCAAGATATTAAATAAAAGAATCTTTTGGTTTTTTTTTCTGAGAAAAGATTGTCTGGAGGCATAGAAACAACCAGACACATCCAACCGATGCATTTTTACATAATGAACAGATGTCACCATATAAAATCCAGATTATAACGTTTTATAAAAAAAAACAACCCAGAGTAGATTAGAAGTTAGTCAGACATGATGTAATCATATTAGTGCTATAGTCTGAAGTAGACTTTGGACGACTATACTTCTTTATATTTTAGACATTTTCCATTTTTCATACTGACTTAGGTACAATGATCTCAAATTAGATATATTTTATACTGAGGTGGGTATAATTATTATCATTTTGTTGGCTTACTTTCCTTTTGAAGAAAATAAGCAAATGGCAAAAATTTTCAAAGACATACATGTCATTCAAAGATGTAAGGAAGTCATATTTCAACTTGAATAGTTTATTGAACATAAGTTCTGGCAAATACTAATTTGTTAGTTAAGTATGTTGTTTGACAGTGAGAGAGTCTGCTGTCAAAGTACATTCAGAAGTAATGAAAAATAACTACAACATGCATACTTTATAGTAGTAGACATAATATAGCCAGTTCATTTCCTTTTGAATCATGTACACATATTGCTAGGTAGCTAGAAGCAGAAACCAGGGGTTGTCCCTCTACTTGCCAAGGCCTACCTTTCACCCTCCTTACAGGAAGTTGGAAGCCAATAAAGGGTAGAGGGCATGCGTGAATTCAGGCTGCTGAAACAAGAAGGCAGTACACCTGGTGGGCCCCAATCGAGGCCAGGTGGGCTTAATTCAGCCAATGGGATCAACCAGTACCGCAGCCCACGCCTCCCAGAGGAGGGCCCTGAAAAGCCAGAAACTTGAGACCACTGTTCTCTTTTCTAGTTGCTACTTGATTGGGCTGCAGTTTTCTCTGGCTTCAGGTCTCCACGTATGGGTGTGAGTGCCCTAAGGGTGCAGGTGTAAAACCTGAAACTTCTATCCTTTATTACTTGGATCACAAACCAGGCTTCACTCTTCTCAAGTGAAGCCATGGACCGAGGTATTTCTAACCCTAGAGACCTAACAGTATCACAGAGTCTAAGACTGTGTTACACTTACTTTCCATCCAGGCGTCTCCTATATGTGTGAAAGGTGGTGAGGGAAGAGAATGTGGCTCATCCCTTTCTGTGGGTTTAGCTCCTGGCCGGGTGCCTACCCCAGAGGACGATGTACTCAATACATGTGAAATGAATGTGCATTTCTCTGATGCTGGAAACTGTGTCCCCAGTATTGAAAATACTAGCAGGGTCCCCCATGGTGGATATGTTTCAGGAGAAATTGAATATGAAGGGGACCTGGCTAAGTTGGGACTCCCCTTTGAGACGTAAAGTCCTGTTCCTACAAAGTGGTCATGCATATGGGGGTGGACTGGTTCATCATAATAACGTGGCCCTAGTGTTTACTACTTGTTTTCTAATAATGAGAATAAGACTAGCTTTCGCTTTGCAAACGCTGTGTCTGTGTCTCCTGTGTAGACTCAGTTTTACTGGATAAACTTAGCATCCAAGTTGGAGGTGAAATTCTCGTTCCTAGAAGTCTCATTGTGCCTTAGCATTCTGAGGCAACCGACAAGTTTAACATGGCCAGACCCTGCTCCCCCCTCACTCACCAAAGACCCACACTGTTGCTCCTTGTGTAAGGTCATAATCATGTTCACATCTGCATATTGCCCTCAACCCAAATTAATCGGAACTGAAGAAATGGCAAGTTGAGTTGTGTCTGGGACAATCTAATGACAGATATTGATAAAGACTTTTGTGGAATTAGTAAACATTTAAACAGTGATTTGGTGGTCATGTGGCTCAGTTCACATTATAAAGATCTTAAAGTTGTATACTTTACTTTATGCACTTTCTGATGTATAACCTATACTTCAATTTGAAAAAGAACTCTAAAATTTGAATCTATAGGAAAAAGAAATAGAATTAAAATGATGGTCCAAGGAGACCTGCAGTAAATCTTAATGATGTAATAACTATTTCCAAACCTAATGTAGAATTTCATTTATCCTAGTAGAAATGATAATTGTAGAGCTAAAAGAATCTTCGCACTTGAAAATAGTCAAGACAATGTTCCTACGCCACACTGAAATGCATATGAGCTCTCCGGATGCTGTCATCAGTCAGCGATGTTAGTGGTAGTTAGAGAACACCTGGAAGCATATTTTAGAGTCTGGAGAAAAGTGCACATAGGATTAAAGATTTGGCATTCTTCAGCATCCATTTGGAGATTAGCATAAATGAATCAATAGAGCATAGGAGCCCTGGTAGCACCACGGCTAAGCTCCTGGCTGCGAAGCAAAAGATGGGTAGTTTAAACCCATCAGCTGCTTGATGAGGGAAAAATGTATTAGTCATTTCCCATAAAGATATTACAGCCTTAGAAACAATTTTGGGGACAGTTTTTCTCTCCCTAACTCCTACTGAGTCAAAACTGTGTCGGCAGCAATGTTTTGTTTCCTTGTTTTGCTTTATGATTTTAAAAAGTATGAACTTTTCTTAAGAACTCAAATAATAGAAAAGAAATCCAGGAATAACACTCCCCCCCCAAATTATTTTATTGGGAGTTAATACAGATATCATATCGCTCCAAAGTTCAGTCACATCAAGCATTATGGTACAGTTGCTACTACAATAAAATACTATTTTTTTAAAACAAGAAAGGAGACGTACTAGAAGTAGAAAACATCAGTGGTGTGGAGTAGGAAAAAGAATAGACAACAAGGTCAGAAAAATGAAGCATTTTTAAAGGACCTAATCAAATATATAAAATACCATGGGCTATCAATGACACAGCATGAAGACAAACATAGCCATTAATCAACAATTTATTATTGTTGACTTGACAGTAGAGTTAGTGGAGTGCAGAAACCAGAGGACCATGAAGAAAATAGAAGAAAGTAAGTACTGCATAATTTTAATATTCACTGCATGTCTATCTAGATAAGAGAGGCAGGATGAACAATCTAGAGGAGAAAGTAATGAGAACAACGTTTCCCCCTTTGGGGAAAAAAGGGGGATGTCAACCAATCCAGGAACAAATGATCTAAAATCAATGGCGAAGAGGGTATAGGATGTTTCATGGGGCTTGATGGTAGTGTAGTGGAGAAGATTACTGAAACCCGAATAAACGCCAAACATGATAGTGGGACAAGAGGGAAGAACTAGGAGGCAAAGGACATTTATAGAGGTCTAAATACATACATATACATATATAAATATACTTAAATATAATTATAGATAAATAGATCTATGTACATATGTTAAGTATTAAGGTAGCAGATGGGCCTCAACTCAAGTACTCCCTCGATGCAAATAAAAGTTAATGCCCTCCAGGAGTTTGAAGTGCTATCGCCAAAAGAGTCCCTGCCCTGGCAGAGCGGCCATACCCTAACCCACTCAATGCAGGCAAGATGCATGCTTTGAATTACTGCTGTATTAGTTGTGGAGCAGTGGTTTCAAAGGGTCCTGGAGTTCTTATCAATTCTAGTGCCCTTTAGACATTCACTCAACAATAACTATCCAATACCTACCGTGAGGTAGTAGTTCTCAATTTTGGTCCCTTGGAACTGGGCAAAATAGCTAGACAAAACTCCTGCCCTCATGGATCTTCCTTTTTAGAATGTGGGTTGGAGAAACAGACAAAAGGATGTACAATGTCTGATCTATAGGAAGGTGACAGTGCGATGGAGAAACATGAGTGAAGGAACAGAGCTAAGAAAGGACATGGTATGCATAGTAGGGGCATGGTGTGACTCTTAAACAAGGAAGGTTTGCTTCATTGAGAAGACGATATTGTGCTCACCTGCCTTCAAGATGAGGGGGAAATGGAAAGGTCCGGGAATGCGAGGCTCAAGGAGCCAATGTGGTGAGAGCAGATTGAGGGAGGCGGTGAATGGTGGGAAAAGACTGCAGGGAGTGAAGATGTCCTAAACCAAAGCAGGAATTTGACTTGTCCTCTGAGTGAGACAAACAGGCGTTGACTAGAGGAGTGGGATCATTTCAATGAGACTCTAACAGCATCACAGTGGTTCTGGTTGAGAAGAAACATTTGGAGGGTAGGTGTGAAGATAAGGAGAAGGATTAGGAGACAGCAGACAATGTAAGACATGACAAAATAATAGTAATTTATAAATTCTCAAGAGTTCATGGGGTGGGGGCGCAGACAAGGAGGGAGGGGAAAAATGAGCTGATACTAAGGGCTCAAGTAGAAAACAAATGTTTTTGAGAATGATGATGGCAACAAATGTACAAATGTGCCTGACACAATGTCTATATGTGTGGATTGTGATAGGAGTTGTATGAGCCCCCAATAAAATATTTTTTTAAAAGAATAAACTAGATAAACATTGGTAGTGTGGTTGGAGGCAAGAGTGGACGAAAAGAGAAAACATCAGATTTTGTTTCTACTGCAAAGCCAATAGAATGTATTCATACTCTACAGTTAGAATGTAGCGTGAGAAAGAGAAGAATCAAGGATGCTTCCATTCAAACCGCTTGAACTGATAAATGAAGACTAATTGCCACTAGCTGGCAAGAGAAACACTTCCAGAGTAATAGATTGTGGAAGCCTTAGGAGTATTTGTTTGTAGACATGATACATTTCAATTTTCAACAGAATAGCAAGGAGTTCTGTTGACACTGTTGAGTAAGCACTGACACCTCCGGGGAAGCGAGCTGGTCAAGCCCACCAGTCGTTCGGTGGGAGAAAGAGAAGGCTTTCTGCTCTCATAAAGACCCGTAGCCCACAGAAAGTGTCCATGAGTTAGAATGGACTCAATGCCAGTGGGTATAGGACCTCAAAGAGGAGCTGCCGAACCAACAGTAGAATAGGAAAAGTAGCATTTTGAAGGAGAAGGCCGAGCTAGAGGTACAAACTAGAAGATATGAGGTTTATGACATGCTGAGGCCAACGTTCTTAAATATTAATATTATGAGAAATCAATGATCTCACATTTGAAATTTTTGAAAAACTTAGCAAGAATACTCTGAAATTTACAAGAAAGAATAAAGCAACCAAAAATAACTTGAAAATAACAATATTGGAGGGTTTAATCTTCCAATGTTAAAACATGTTACAAGACTCTAATAATCAAGACCATGTAGGACTGAGGTAGGAATCAACATATCGATAATGGATCAAATTTAGAGTTCAGAAATAAGCCTACATATTGATGATCCACTGATTGTTGAAAAGATTGTCAAGGAAAATCAATAGAGGATTAATCATTTTTGCCACAGATGGTAGTGGAATAACAGAATAGCTGCATGCAACATTGGAGTTATATTTATATGTACAGCAATGAATTAAGTAAAAAGTAAAACTCAAAGTAGATCAAAAGCCTAAATGTAATAACTAAGACTACAAAACTCTTAGAAAAAATGTAGGAATAAATCTATGTGATCTTAATTAGCAGTTATTTCTTAGCTATGGCACTAATAACACAAGTGACAAATCAAAATGTTTTCTGTTTCAAAGGCTCCAATCAAGAACCCACAAAATGGGAGAAAATTATTATAAGCCATGTGTCTAATAAGAGTCTAGTATTTAGAAAACTATGGATCACCTTTTAAACAATAGGGATTTCAGAACACTTCACTGGGCTCATGCAGAACCTGTACATGGATCACGAGGCAGATATTCAAATAGAACAGGGGAATGCTGTGTGATTTACAATCAGGAAAAGTGTAAATCAAGGTTGTATCCTCTCATCATACATATTCAATCTGTAAGGAACTAATCAGAGAAGCAGGACTATAGGAAGAAGAATGAGGCATCGGGGTTGGAGGGAGACTTCCTGACCACCTGAGATATGCAGATGACACACCTTAGTTGCTGAAAGTGAGCAGGACCTGATGCACTTGATGAAGATCAAGAATTGCAACCTTCAGTGTGGATTACAACACAGCGTAAAGAAAACCGGAATCCTCACAACTGGACAAGAGATAATATCATAATAAAGAGAAAAGATGGAAGTTGTCCAGGATTTCATCTTGCTTGGATCCACAATCACTGCTCATGGAAGCTATAACCAAGAGATTAAATGAGACTAAATTGTAATCAAGAGATTAAATTGTCTTAGGTAAATATGGTGCACAAGAACTCTTAAGATGTTTAAAAACAAGGAGTTTACTCTTTTTAAAAATCATTTTATTGGGGGCT
>NW_022111377.1:12367390-12370575 GCF_000313985.2 Echinops telfairi | reverse complement strand
CCCTTCTGTAAGGGGATGTCCAATTGTCTACAGATGGGCATTGGGTCTCCACTCCACACTCCCCCTCATTCACATTGATGTAATTTTTTTGTTTTAGGTCTTTGATGCCTGATACCTGAACCCATTGACATCTCATGATCACACAGGCTGGTGTGCTTCTTCCATGTGGGCTTTGTTGCTTCTCAGCTAGATGGCCGCTTGCTTATCCTTAAGCCTTTAAGACCCCAGATAGCTGGGAACCATCAGCTTTCTTCACCACATTTGCTTATGCACCCATTTTGTCTTAAGTGATTGTGTCAAGGAAGGTGAACATCACAGAACGCCGGGTTATTAGAACAAAGTGTTCTTGTTTTGAAGGAGTACTTGAGTGGTGGTCCAATGTCCATCTGCTACCTTAATACTAAACCTATAAATACTTATACATAGATCTAGTTCCCTATCATTATATATAAATATATTGACATATGTACATGCCTGTATTTAGACCTCTATAAATGTCCTTTGCCTTGTAGTTCTTTCCTCTCTTTCCTTTTACTCTCCTCTTGTCCCATTATCATGCTCAGCCTTCATTCGGGTTTCGGTAATTCCTCTGGGCTACATTGCCCTTGATCAAGCCTCACCAGTCATCCTTACCTTCCTCACCATCAATTTTAGATCACTTTTTGTTCCCTTGCCACCGGGTTTGTTGGCACCCTCCTTCTCCCTGCCCTCCCCCACTCTTGGGTACCCCTCTGGAACCATCGCTCCTGTTGTTTTCTCCTCTGGATTGTTTATTCCACCTATTTTATCTAGATAGAGGTGCAGAGACAATAATAAGCACAAAAACAAGACAACGCAAAACAACAACAACAACAAAAGAAAAGCCTATAAATAGTTCCAGGTCTGTTTGTTTTCCGGTTGAGTCTGATGGGGTACCACATCCTGGCCCCAGAGTCTTTTTTTTTGGTATTCCCCAGGGATGTAGGGATTGTTCAACATAATCAAGACCATTAGTATTATTCACCACACTGACATGGCAGATTATAAGAACCACATTATAATATCAATAGATTCAGAAAAAGCATTTGACAACACCCAAAACCCATTCCTGTTTAAGAAACTCAAGAAAATAGGAATGGAAGGAAAATTCCTCAATATAATACAAGCTATATATGAAAACCCAACAGCCAACTTGGTAGTCAATGGAGAGAAGAAGAAAAAAATCTCACTGAAAAGGGGGACCAGACAAGAATACCCCTTGTCCCTACTCTTATTTAACATTGTTCTAGGGGGTCCTAGCTAACAACATAAGGCAAAGAAAAAACATCAAAGGTATTCATCTAGGGAAGGAAGAGATGAAACTATCATTATTCACCGATGACGTGATTTTATATATGGAATATCCCAAAAACTCCACAAGAGGAGTCTTGGAAGTGATACAGGAATGTGGTAGAGTGGCAGGATACAAGATCAACAAACAGAAGTCTATCAGACTGCTATACACATTGGACAAGACCACAGAAGAGGGAATCAAAAGGTAGTGCCCTTCACGATAGCCAAGCACAAATTTAAATATGTAGGGATATACCTGACTATAAAAACAAAAGATTTATATGAGGAAAACTACAGAACACTATTACAAGAAACCAAGAGTGACCTCAACAAATGCTCTTGTATCGGAAGACTCACTATAGTAAAGATGTCAATTATGCCCAACACACTATGTAAGTTTAATGCTACCCTGGTATAAATACCATCATCTTTCTTCAAAGAGTTGGAAAAACTGGTGATCAACTTCATATGGAGAAGAAGGGCAAAGCTGGAGGGCTTGCTTTATCTGACTTTAGCCAGGAGGACAAAGGTGTTCCTGCCCAAAGACATGGTATTTTCAATATTCAATATGCATGTAAAAGTTGGACATTGAATAAGGAAGACAGAAGAAAAAGAGTCAATACACTTGAACTATGGTGTTGGTGAAAGATATCTAAGGTACCATGAACTTCCAAAAGAATAAAAAGATCTGTCTTGAAAGAAATTTATCTAGAAAGCTCCTGAGAGGCAAGGATGGCCAGACTTCGTCTCACATACTTTGGATTTGTTATCAGGAGAGACTCTTCCTCGGAGAAAGGACTCGTACTTGGGAAAGTGGAAAGGCAGCGCAAAAGAGGAAGGCCCTCAAGTCGGAGGACTGGCAGTGGCCTCAACAGCAGGCTCAGCCTCCAGGCATAGTTTGTTCATTGTACCTGTGCTTGCTCTGAGTTAGCAACAACTCGCTGGCACCCAACATCTGGGAAATTGAAAGAATACTTGCAACTGGAAAATTAACCCAATTAGAACATTGAACATACGAGGGGGGGTACCCCCCAACCGGATTTTTTAAAAAACTTATGTTTTCCTAAAGAGCATGTGAAAGACGCTCAACATTATTAGTCATAAGGAAAATGCAAATAAGAAAGACAGCATCTAGGTAGCTTTTTATACCTACTTCTCTGATTATTTGCTCGGCACACTAACGCTCTGGTAGTGCAGTGGTTGCGTGTTGGGCTGTGACCTGCATGGGAGGCTCTACTGGAGAAAAGCTGGGTTTCTATTCCCGTAAATTGTTCCAGTCTCCGAACCCCACAGAGCCTTGCTATGAGTCAGCATTGACTCTATGTCAGTTTGGTTTATTTTTTTTCAATAATAAAAAAGTGGACAATAACGAATGAGGATGAGGGAAATGGAAATCCTCAGATATTGTTGAAGAGAATGCAAAACTGTGCAGCTACTATAGAAATGGTTTGACAGTTCCTGCAATCGTGACCTTAGGACCCAGAAATTTAGCTTAGGTATATGAGGGGGCTCCCAAAAGTTTCTGGGGCAATTAATTATATCATCTTTCAATTTCATTTTCCATCAACTCTTTGAAGCGCTTTTGCACACCCCAAAGAATTGAAATCATATGTTCACACAAAAACTTGTATACAAATGTTGGAGCATTTGGGGAGAAGAGAACCCAAACAAAATATCCATCAATCGAGCAATTGATAAGCAAATATGGTATACCCATATAATGGGATGTGACTTAGCAGGTAAAAGGAATAAAATATTGATGCAAGATGGATTGTCCATAACTATGCTAATTGAGAGGAAATTAACAACAAACCAAAATCCAAATTCATTGTTGTTACATAAATTATGACTCATTCGAGTCAGAGGGAGAAGAG
>NW_022111377.1:12335333-12365903 GCF_000313985.2 Echinops telfairi | reverse complement strand
TTGAGCTGGGGACTGTCGGACCCTGTCATCTGGCTGACTGTTGGTGACCTGCCTTGCTGTTTGCTGCCTGTGGCCGGATAGCCTGAATTGCTCTACAGAGGACTCAGCTGTTTGCTTCCTTGACTTGCACCTGACTTGAAGGATTGCCAGTGTATTAGTTGTCTCACAGAAGTGAGTTGCACTGAGCCTTTTGTACTGCTTTATCGATTAACTGTTTATTTCTTATGTTGTATCTATCTATCTATCTATCTATCTATCTATCTATCTATCTATCTATCTATCTATCTAAATATATATAAAATCATTAGTGTCCTGGTTTTGTTTCTCTAGAGAACCCTATCTAACATAATGTGTTAACATATGGTCTGACATAAAGACCAATTTGATAGCCTAATCAATTAAAAATGTAAATTGGAACCTGTTTACCATTCTCATTGTAGAATAGAAACAATAGTCCCATGGGTCCTAGCCTGCTTTTCCAAGGGAAAACAGGCCCTGAGAAGGGTTTGCTCAAAGCTATTTATTTTGGAAAGTGATCCCAGGGAATAGGAGGCAGTGTGGAAAGTGAAGCAAAGAATGAAGGTCAGCCAATTCCAAAGTACATTTTGGGCACAGTTCTCCTGGAACATGCCTAGGAGCTGTGTAGCATGTGCCTGAGAATTGTTTGCCCAAGAGGCAGGTAGCATTGATCATCCGGTTCCCTCCCCAATTTTGGAAGGGTTGTCCATGTGTTCCCACGTTTACGTGCTAAACTGTGCAAGAATGTGGGTTGACTAAGACAGTTCCCTCCCAACCCTGACTGCAGCCCCGAAGAAGTGCCAGGTCAGAGAGTGCAAATGGTCCTAATTCAACCCAAACAAATGCTGGCAGGTAACATCTGGAGTAAAAATGAGTCAAGAAGGCTCATAAAGGAGCACGGGAGATGACTGACAACTGCAGGATCTGAATCCTGCCTACCGAGAGGCTTGAGCATATTTCACTTCAGCATATTCTAGTAGCTTCACATTATCTGTTGAATGAAGGTTAAAACAAAGGTCTGAGTTTCCTAGGGCTGCTATGGAAAACCATCACAAAGTAGGTGGCTTATAGAAACAGACCTGCGTGTGTCACAGTTGTGGAGTACTGAAATCCAAATCATGGTATCAACTACACGAATTATTTCTGCAGACTCGGAGAGAAACAGTCTCATGCCTGTGTCCTCGTTTCTGGGAATGCCAATACTCTTTGGTGTTCCTTGGCTTATGAGTGCATCTTTACAGGGCTTGGTCCCCGGTGTCGATGTGCATCTGTTTTTCTCTTTTATAAAACACCATGCAGGAAATACCTAGCAATTTCTGCAGTATGAAGTTGATCAAACATGAAAATAAGAGGCACTGACAATTGCTAGTGATTAGAATGCAAAAGTTGGAAACAAAGAGGAAGGATTAATAGTGGGAAAATATGACCTTGGTGATAGAAATGACACTGGAGATCAAATGATAGAATTTTGTAAAAAAAAACAATGACTGATTCATTGCAAATATCATTTTCTAGAAACTTAAACCGCAATTGTACCCGTGTGCTCATTAGCTGGAGGACACAGGCATCAAATCAACTACTTCTGCCCACAACAAGGAAATCCTTCCAAAGGAACGGCGAGGAAGCTTGATACTGTCCGGCAGAACAAGGCCAGGGGTTGTCTGTCGAAAAGGCTATCCATTGCTCATTTGAAACAGAAGAATATTAAAACACATCCAAAAGTGCCAAAATATGACCTTGAGTATACCCCTCCCAAATTGAAAGATCATCTGAAGAATCGATTTGATGCATTTGATGGTAATCACTGATGATAGTTGTGGTATGACATCAAAAATATCATACACGAAGGAAGCAAAAGGTTATTTAAAGACAGGAAAGAACAGAATGAATGTCAGAGTGAAAAAATAACAATCCCGAAGCACCTCTTTCCTGATTTTAAAGCATCTCTTACTGTTCAAGCCATTGCCATCTTTTTCCGTTCAAACCATTGCCTTTTGGCCTATGTAGAGATTCCACATGAATACAAATGAATGTTCTGGAAGTCTCATTCTTTGCAACGTTAAGCATAGTTTGTTATGATCCACACAGTAGAATGCCTTATAGAGTAGCAAATGAAACACAAATAAATCTTTTTCCTGGTCTTTTCTACTTTCAGCCAAGATCCATGTGATATCAGCAATGACCTATATATGCTCTTTGCTGCCCTTTTCTCAAGCTGGCTGGTAATTTGGGCAGCTCCTTGTGGCTGTACTGCTGCAACCATTTTTGAATATTCTTTATAAAAATCTTACTTACCTATAAAATGAATGATATTGCTTAACAATGTCTACATTCTGCTACGTCACTTTTCTTTGCAGTGGGCAAATTGTGGATCTCTTCCACTTGTCTGTAATCAGAGAGATAGCTTCCTTCCAAATTACTTGGCATAAACAAATGAGCATCTCCCGTGGTTCATTCTTTTCTTGAACGATTTTGATTAATATTTCATCAATCCCTAGTCATATTAGGCTAGGTTCTCTAGAAAAGGAAAACCAATTTATATATATCTATATATCAAGAAATTGGCTCACACCGTTGTAGAAGTGGGTAGGTCTAATTTGGTTCAAGTCTGTGTGTCAGATGTTAAATTGGAAAACTTTCCTGATGCATGTAGCTGTCAGGTCTGACAAATCAGGAAGCAGAATGATGAAATAGGAAGACTATGGTGAGCGGGGTCCAGAGATGGATGAATGGCAGGTTCTGATGACTCCCAGTGTCAGTAGGCAATAGAGCAAACCATTGACTCATATCCAAAGACCTAGAGATTACTGAGCTAGATGCAAGATCCACACCAGCCAGAAAGGAAGAAGCTCTCCACAGTGCCTGCTTACATAGGATTAGGCCATATCTGAGGAAACTTTCCTTTAATTTCACTCCACGCTATTCTTACAGCTGCTTGGCTGCTAGCAGCAGATACCATCATGGCCTTGATTACACTGTTAGATCACATCACGGGGGATTAACAGGCTCTCACTGAAAAACCATTGAGCATCATGGCCAAGCCAAGTTGACACAGAACTGAATCATCAGACTAGTTTTCCCCCAAGCCATCAGTGTACCTTGGGGATCTTTCTTCCATCAACATCAGATTTTGATCATAGGCTACCTCCTGAAATGGTTGATTGTTGACTAATTTTTTCTGCCACAGTGACTCTATATTCTCCTTCCATCTTATTTTGACACTTCCTGTGTCATTTAATGTTTTGCCTATAGAATCCTTCAATATGTCTACCTGAGGCTTGGATTTTTCTTCAGGATTTTTTTTCTTCTCAGCTTGAAAAGTGTTCTTCCCCTTTGGAGATTTAACCCCGGGACTCTGCACCGTGCACTAAAATACCTTGTCTTCCTGAGCTGTTCTTGAACTCTTCTGTTCATCTCTTTTATTTCATCATTTCTTCCAGTTGCATTAGTTTCTCTATGTTTAATAGTTTGTTTCAGAGTCTCCTCTGACATCCATTTTGTTCTTTTTTTCCCCCTTTATTTCCTGTCTTTTTAATGACCCTTTGCTTTCTTTATGTATGGCATTTTGGACATCATACCACAAATCATCAATGATTACTGTTAAATGCATCAAATCTATTCTTGAGTTGATCTCTAAATTCATATGGGATATACTCAAGATCATATTTTTACTTCTGTGGACTTGTTTTAATGTTCTTCCGTTTCAAGCTGAATTTTCAAATGAGCACTTGTCAGTCTTTTCCACAGTCAACCTTGATCTTGTTCTGATTGATATCATGGCACTTTTTCATTGTTTCTTTGGAAAGATGTTCTTGTTGTGCACAGATGTAGTTGATTCCATCCCTGTGTATTCTGTCTGGTGAACTCCATGTGTACAGCCACTGTTTACGTTGCTGGAAAAAGATATCAGTAAAGAATAAGTCATTGTTCTTACAAAATTCTATCATTTAGTCTGGTGTCATTTCTATCACCAAGGCCATATTTTCCCACTACTAATTCTTTCTTTTTGTTCCCAACTTTTATATTCGAATCACTAGCAATCGTCAGTGTCTCTTATTTTCATGTTTGAGCACCTTCATGGTGCAGGTGGTGGTTTTCGATCAGCGCTGTGAGTTAATCCCCATTCACAGTGGGACTGACTGGGCAGCACCTAACAACACAGCGGCATGCTCGTCACCAGAGAACGACAAACTGACAGACAAGCGGCAAGCAGGCGTTGGGTGGCATCTCTACTTTCTTCATTATTTACTCTTGTGGTTGGTTTGTAAATTTGAATAGTAGCCGGATTAATTTGTCTTCTTTGTTGGCATATGGATATTATTCTACCACTGACAGCACTGTACTTCAAGACAGGTCTTGAAAAGTTCTTTTTGAGGATGAATGTGATTTCATTCTTCTCCAATTTGTCATCCCTGGTAGAGGACACCTTGTAATTGTCTGGCCCCAAAGGGCAAAAGCCACTTCATTTCCGCTCACGGATGCCAACGATGTTGATCTTTCTGTGTCCCATTTCATTTTCACAACTTGAAAATCTCCTAGGTTCATCCATGTTACATGTGAAACTCTACATGCACATTACAATTACGAGTGAATCTTTGCAGCAGTTTCTTCTCATTCTGAGTCATACCCATCAGAAAATGAAAATTCCAAAACCTTTGCTCCATAGATGTCACTAAAACAGTCTCTACTTTGGGAAGATATATGAAGGCCTTACAACCCCAGAGCTCATTTCTTAAACTGTATCAAATAATGTTCCTGCAATATGAAAGACAGGACAATACAGAAAAGTGAGGAGGAGTGGTAGATATTCATTATAGCACTATATAAGTAATAACTTGGAAATATAACACCCTAGTACTTGATGTGCTACTTTATATATATTAAGATGATGTTTCTAAAGAGTAAAAATTTGAAAATGTGTTTCATGATCAAATATCAACTAAGAAAGACATGGAATAAAAGTCCCCCAAGTTTGTGTCTGAGCTCACTCTGAAACAGAATATTAATATTCAAAATATTAATGTTTATAATACTAAGATAATGTGATTGTAGGTGAATAAAAATTGAATAAGAGTCTTCAAATTTTGTAAAAATCATGTAGCAGAACTAAATTTGAAAAGAGAAAAAATATATTATTTTTATAATATTAGGAGACTGTGATTACGGAAGCTTTGTGAAATATATTTTGCTTTCTGTAATTTTTTTCTGGTGGAATCTCAAATGAAAATGAAGACAAAGGCAAACATCCTCATCACAGTACACTGTCTTACTGGTGTGATTCTATTGTATTAGACAGGTAGCCCAAAGAACTCAAGTGAAGGGCCTTTCAGCTTCATTCCTCAAAGTTCTTCTTCCTTTGCTTTGGAACCTTTGACAGATGCTGCGATGAACTCCAATCAAACCCCATATTCAGAGGGATAGTAATGAAGCAGGATCATGAAGGGATTTGCAGTTTCTGGGTATCTTTGCAAGTAACAAGTCTAGCTTGTGTTACAGATGAAGATCCTGAGGTCCAGAGACACTGAGACAGAATCCTGGAGTTGATGATGGCCCCAGGACATGCACCATAACTTCGGGTACTGATAAATAGCCTTTCAGGTGCTATGAGGTTTCCTACCTTATTACTATCTCCTACCTTGGACTAAGTAACTAAGTCTCTAGTCGTTGTAGTACATTAGAAAAACATCCTTGCTTGTTCTTTTCTTCTTAATTTTAAATGAAAAGATAAAATGGGAAATAAAGTTAACAGAGGGGGTGGTGGGAATAAGCCATAGCATCGTAGATCTGAAAGGTTCCATAGAGGCCCCAGCATGAGGGAGAGATAGGAAATGTCAGTTTGACTGATTCGTAACTTAGGGTATTTCTGGGAATGGGATCATATTCCAGCTACAGTCAGTCTTCTCTCTTGCTGTTCCAGAATGAGGTGGGAATTGGGGAATGGGTGAAATGGGGAGCTGAGGAGAGGAAGGGAAATAACAGTATTTTGTTCTCTTGCCTCTTGGTACCTTCTCCATTCACTTCCATGTGCCACTGATGACCTGAAACTCGCCATGAACTCCTGGAGCTTCGAGTAGGACTCCATTCCATAGATATTCAAGGACTGAAATCCATTTCATAGATACTCAAGGACTGATTTTTTCAGAAGTAGGTCACCGACCTTCTTTTTCCCCAAGGTCCCTCTTGATGGACTCGACCCTCCAACCTTTGGTTGGCAGCAAGCACACGAACCATTTGCACCACCTAGGATCCCCCCACTCCTGATATCCCATTGCCAATTTAATCAACAGGCTTTTTGCCTAGTCAATTATCTATGCCCACACTGCCATCCAGAACACTTGCTGACAGAGAGAAATCAGGCCCAGAAGAATGACAAGACCTGTTCAACACTCTTCTAGGAAGTGAAAGCTGACTTAGAGCCAGAACCCCAGGCTGTATGCTACTCTTGCTTCCCAGTGGGTTTCCAACTCTGTGCCACTAAGTGCCTGGTGTTTTTCAGGAGTGCTTTTACAGGCGCCCCAGGACTCCCAACACCTTTCCTTAACCAGAAACATTGCTTAAATTGGGGGTTTCTTGCGAGCTTTTCTATAAGGCAAAGGTTCCACTGCGGGTGGACTTGACAGTCATCTTCCCACATTACTTACACGTGCTTCCCAGAAGTCCTGCGTATGCCCTGTCTTACAATGGCGTCATTTTATTGTTTGGTTTTGCTCATAGCCAAAGGGGACATGCTATAGAGAAACTCACCGATCACATGCATCATTATCGAACCTCATCTCACTTGCAGAATGGAGTCCGAGAAGCCACACCCCTGGCCCCACCCTTGCATGCCCTCAGTCCCACATTACAGCGCGCACTGTGGGAGTGAGAACCAAGAGCATGGTACAAGATGGTGTTCGGCAGCAATTAGGCTTGGTGAAGAAGGAGGATGCCTGAAGGAAGCATGCTAGCTCTCTTTTCATTTTCCCTTTGCATTCATAGTTCTTCTGCAGGATAGGATGGAAAGGTGTGTGGATGGGGGGTGGGGTGGGGGGGTGGGACAGTTGTTAGTTGACATTCACCAAGCAAAAGCTACCAAGATCCCAGTTCAGTGGTCTTTGAGGTAAGTGGGGTCCCTGGCTGGCCGGCTTCCCTGTTAACTTTTGCTCACAATAGACCCATTGCATTAGGACACTCTGAGCCAGCATCTATCTGTCAGCATGCAACGCTAACACGAGGCAGGGCCTGCAGCAGCTTTGAACTTATCTGAAAGGCATTATGTGATCAAGAGAGACTTGGCATCTTCCTCTGCTGTGCTCGGTAGGAAAGGCTCAAGCGCTGATGTTCGCTTCCCCGGCTCTTTTGGATTCGGCGAAAGGAAGGGACAGCTAACACGGTGTCAGTGTGATGACTGCAAGGACACAAACCAGACCCAGGCTTGCTAAGTTAAGTACATTCAGCGGGGAAATATTTATCTTTTACATTTTAAAGAGTCCCCGAGGGATGTGCAATATGTTTTTCATCTCACCCGTGTTTATGAACCTAACTGGAATGGTCCCTTGAGCTGTGCATTCAAATGATTGTGATTTTCTTATCGTACGGATCAAAATAACAGACTTGGGATACAAGCGAGGCTTTCTGTGCAGAAACACGCAACGCGGATCACCCAGAAGCAGCCCTCAACAGCTGTGTGCACTGCAAACTTGCGCTCGCTCCCACCACCAGGCTTGCCGAGGGGGAGCTGTTCAAAGGTAACAAGCTTGCCCACACTCCTCCCGTGTAATTATGGAATGCAAATGCATGTTTGCAGGGCTGATTCCCATGACACTGTGGAGATGATAGACTGATGTGGACCAACCGGGGCACTTGGGGCCGGGCTGGGAAACACACAGAAGAGGGAAGAAGATTTGAGCGAACCTGCAAAGTAAAGTGTGTGTGTGTGTGTGTGTGTGTGTGTGTAGAGGCAGGCTTTTAAAAGCCTCCATGTGATCACAAAGAAGAAAGAGACCTGTTCGACCTGCAATGGTCTCTCTGGAAACAGGAGACCACCCAAGGAGGTGTAGAAAGAAACTGGGTATCTGTTGCCTGGAAGAAATTCTTGTCTAAGCAGATGAGAGAACGAGGCATCTTACAGGACAACGGAGCAGTGAGTCACGCTCTTGACTTCCTTTGGTGGTGGCATCAAGCCAGATTGGTGGGCCTTTAAGTTAAGGGACCCAGGAGTCAACCTGGCAGGATTTGGGTTCTACCCATACCTCACCTAAGTGACTAAGTTTCTTCATCTGATAGGTGAGGAAAACAATGGTGTTTGGCTCTCTCGCTCTCTTTTTTTGTTTGTCTTTTTGATGTTACTAAAGATGATAAAGCATTAACTATGGGTCAGAATATACATGCAAGAAGGAGCCACAGTGGTGCCCTTGAGTAAGCATTGGACTACTGACTAGAAGGTCCATGGTTCAAGCCCAGGCCCATGAAGATAAGGGTAATATAGGTTGGCATTAACTTGATGGCAGCGACTAATCTCGCCCGAAATTCGTCTAAGTCCTTTAGACTTGGATTTTACTCCTTGATTCTCATAATGGCACTATGATGTAGTAGTCAGTGATGGTTGCTACCAGGCTTAAATGAAATGATATAAATATTACTTATTTGTTTGAGCAAATGTTACGCTTAGAACAATAAGTAAAAAATGTTTTTTGATGATATACAAAAATTCAAACTAATATCTATATAAGCTTAGGTAAATATTTTAAATATCTTGTTTATGATCTGATCTAAAAGGTAGATTTCATTAGATACTTTTCTTTTTACTCAACATATTATAAGAAGATATGTATCATACGCATGCAAAGTCACAATATTGCTACAAAAATCATAGAAACCTTTACTAAACAAAACGACTAAAGCGTGAACCTATTGTCTCCCCATGTAGTTCTACGGCTCATATACTTCTGAAGACGATGTTTACATCTTTCTCATCCTTTCCCAGATAATTCTTTGCTATTTAATTTCTATCACAGCAGTGTTTGCATTCTTAAGAGATGCAAACTGTGTTCTTTTTAAAGTGTTATTTGAGCACTGAGGACAAATCGAAGTCTGAAGGGCTGAGATGGGCTGTGGGGTGAACAAGGTGAGCGTTCCCAAGGAAATGCCGCTGAGGCAGCCCTTACTGCCCTTGAAGAGGGGGCAGAGGTGTTCTGTCCGACGATGAACAAACCATCTGTCGGTCAACTTTGCTGGCCCTTTTTCTTACAAACGCTGTTTTTAATTTGCTTAAGACTTCTTCATCATACCCCCTTGAGCGCTCTGTGTCCATCAAGAAAAGCTACCCAGATTACTTTTTTGTGCTATCTCAATTGACAGTCTCCATAATACTCGGAGCTGGTTGTTCTGCCTTGAATTTAGCAGGCCCATTGGACCCTCTCAGAAGCTACCACTTTGATTGGACCTGTCTTGGTTAAAGACCCCCTGAGGATACTAATAAAAGTTTGTTACTGAGAGCAGTGTCTGCAGCCCTCCACGGATCACAGAGACATGATTAAACAGGGCTTAGGATCAATCTGTGTCTATATGAACTGGAACCCTAGTATTGATACTTCCTGATACAATAACCTCCTGGATACCAGGGGTCCCTGTGAATCAGAACCAACTCAACGGCATCGAACAAGGACATTTAAGGGACTTTCAAAAGTTTGTGGGAGAATGACATCATCCCTTAATTCCACTTTACCACGGACTTTTTGAAGCCCCCTCATATATGTATATATTGCAAGTTGTCCTTCATTTATAGTACATTTGCATTCTTACAAACTGCATTTGCAACTACCTTTTCCTGCCATCTTATCATTAATCATATATACTACACAAAACGTAGGACCATGCAATTTGTTGATATTATCATTCTCATGTCAACCCCAAAAGGTTTAGAAAGATACTGATAATACAAGGCAATAGTAAAACTGAAAAAAAAAAATCTTTAATTACATCAGAACCAAAAATTAAGTCATTGGAAAGAACGCCTGTGAGAACTCAAGGACTATCTATACATTGCAGGCTAGGAAAACAATTTAACAGGTACTCTTTTCTTCTGTTCCTGCATTAAAACAATCTGTAAAAGATAATTATATACATTTCCTTAAAAACTTTTAGAAAACAGTCCTTTATAGCCTAAGGATTTGCAGAATTCTAGCCCAAATCATCTTAGCATTTGTCACTATGATTCAAACAGGAATAGCTCTCTAATATGACAAACACCTTCAGGCACATCTCAGCTATTCAAATACTACTTCTGCGTCTATAAAATGACCTGGTAATTAATTTGTTTGAAACAAATAGTGACAGTTCTTACCATTCCCTCCAGTTAGTCCTTTCTTTGCTATCTGGGCAAATCAGATCTGTTTCATACTTGCAAAGACACAGTCACAGGGAGCATCTTTTAACCTGAAATGTATTTTCAAACAGACTTGGAATTTAAAATCTCGCTCAAGTAAAATAGAAAGTGGTTGAATAACTTTCGGTAGCTGATATGGTTAAAGTTGATTGTGCCAACCTGGCCGATAATAAACACATGTGGGGTTAATTGAAGGACAGAGAGATAAATGGCTCGGTGAGCCTCACCTTTTGAGTTCTCGGGTCTCTTGCTTTGTGATAGTCGAACCAGGGTGCAGCTGCCTTAGCCAGTTCCCTGCTTCAGTTGGCAAGGCTCATTTCCTGCAAGACATCCCTGAGGAGAAGTCACATGAACCTACCCCCATGCAGCCCTGGGTGCTGGAGCAGCCATGTGGAGACCCCTGTCAGCGCTGAGATGCTTACATATTCACTGATTTGGCTTTCCTCCCACAGTTGGCATCATTTCGTGTGTTTTGTGAGATGAAGGAGGAGCTTGTGGATTGGTGTTGGACATGTGGGCTAATGTTGGACTTGTGAGCTCGGGCAGCACTGGGTTGGGATGTTTTCTTGATGTGCACATAACCTTTATATAAAACTCTCTTTAACACATATGAGTTTCTGTGGATTTGTTTCTCTAAAGTACCCAGACTAACACAGTAGCATTTGTCAAAGCACTTAGATTTATTCAGGTCTAAGTAAAATATTTACTGACTGTCTCATTTGGCCCACGTAGAGATGCTGCTGCTGGAAATATCAAGATGAAGACAATTTACCACCTATCCTCAAGAAGAGTGTCACCTGGTAGGATAGATAGCACCATAGTCAATGGTGGAATACAGATAGAAGTTTTGAGGAAGCAGAGGAAGTGGTTTTGAGATCTCATGAGAGTTTGTCGATTCCTGAGAGATTTAGGGAAGGACTTTTGTTGAATGAGTCCTGAAGGCAACCCAGAGTGGGTCCCCTCAGCCAATAAACAAAGGTAAGAAACAGCAAGCGTACAAGGGACATGGACAAGCAGTTTAATTTTACTGGAACATAATAAGGAAGAGTGGGATGCACATGAGACAGGAAACATGGAAAAGGGATATACTATGGAGATTCTTTCATCCATATTAAATGACTTAGCCTTTTTTTTTAAGCAGTAAGATGAAACTCAAGTATTTTGCATAGGTGAGTTGGGATGGTTAGTTTTGTGGATCAACTCGACAAGCCTAAAGTGCTCAGTGGAATGGTTAATAGTTGCAATCAGTTGCCTAACCCTAAGTAAAGGACGCTATTTATGGTTAGGCAACTGATTGTGAATATTAATGTGGAATGTAAATACAATGTGTGTGGGCCTGACTGCATCAGTTGAAGGCCTTAAGAACAAAATATGAGGTTACTTGAGAGAGATGAATTCTTCCTCAATTCTTTTGGAGTTGATGGTCTCCTGACTGCTGGCATTTTTTAGCCTGGAGGCTGGCCTACTGAGTTTGGACTTGTCAGCTCCACAATCACATGATCAAATTCTTTAAACTAGACCTCTCTTTCCCTTGGTCTCATTGGTTCTCTAGAAAGCCCTCACTAATATTGGGGTGATATGATCTGATTTCTTTCAGGTAGTTCATTTCAACGAAGTTTTATTTAGCATCTTCTGGGCGGTGCTCCAGTTACTAAAACGATCAACATGAATAAGAGAATTTACTGTGAACAGACTGAAAATCTAGTGGAAAGGCTAGCCAAAAAAAGAGTTAGGTTTAGAACTTTTGTCAAGCGCTATGACAATGATCTGGAAGTTTGAGCAAAAAGCAAGCAGATACAGTTTGCAAACCCAAAATAGCCCCCCAAATAGATGGGAAAGTGTCTACTCCCACCGCTCTGAGTTGCATGTAGCTCAAAGGTTGAGTCTTTGCCATTCAAATTGATTGTCATTTTCTACTCCTTCCAACAAAATGCTTTTACACCAGCATCAACTCCCTGGACTTCTAAGGTGGAGGCCTTAAACATCACTAAGTTCAAATGCTCCTTAAGAACCCGATTGGGGTCCCCCCATACTGCAAGAAGTTTGTGTGTGGTTCGAAGCAGAGTTGTTGAAAGATCATTCTTGCACAACGCTTCTGAGTCTCCTCTTTTGTGTATGTTTGTCCAGTTCCCTTAAGAATTGTCTGAGGCGGTGTGGTGGAATGGAAGAGACCTGGTTCAAGAAATCATGGTGCCTCTGCTATTATCACATAAGTTGATCCAAACCAGTTCCCATTCCATTGGCTCTAATTTGTAGTGTCTTGTGGACAGAACTGTGCTTCATAAGGCTTCCAAAAAGGCTTCTTTCCCAAAAGTAGAATACCATGTCTTTCTTCTGAGGCACCTCTGTGTGGATTTGAATCTCCAACCTTTCCATTATCAGCCAAGCGCATTAACTGTTGGAGCCACCCAAAGGTTCTAAACTAGGTTGATAAAGGGCTTAATTACAAGAAAAATAATATATGTAAAGCACTTAACACATATTTAGCTTATTGAAGTTTAAAAAACAACAGCTATTGCTATGATTATGAAACTGTACCTTCTAGATATGCCCTGACGTCTTTAAAAAGCATCTTATTTCCATGTCCACATGTTTCTCCCAGAATTGAACTCAGAACCTGAGATATCATCTAACCCATAGAGCATGAGCTAGAATTATTATCACTCTTGATCAGAATAATATTTAGGCAGCTCCTGACACCTCCTCTATTGTAAGGGAGCCCTGGTGGCAAGGAAGTACCAGCTGCTGTGCTGGACATGCGGTTCTCTCCTCCCATAAAGATTCACAGTCTCCGAAACCATCGGTGTACATAAAGCACATTGTATAATATCTGGCATATAGTAGATTCTATAAAGTACTTGCCATTACATCATTACTATAAACCTTAGGAGCTGAGTTAAATATCCATAATTGGTTGCAGCTCTAACTCTTTGGGATGTTGTGGAATGAGTCATGGGGCCCTGCATAACCTGAAATTTACAGGAAAAACACTGAGACCATGAGAAACATTGAATTCAGGAATCCCAGATTGCTTCCAAATCCCTGAGTCAAGCCAAGGATGTGAATGGGAGTCAGAGGGAGCCTATCAAGGGATCTTGGTGATGTAGCATCTAGCATCATAGCAACATACAAACCACCAAACAAGTGTGTGTATATGAGAGGATATGTATGTGTTTTTCCCACTCATTTTCCAAGCAGAGATACCTCTATGGTGCCCCTTGGAGGAGTCACTTGCCAAGCTAGGATGAAGGAAGGGCATACCAGTGATGATGATTTAATATTTATTGAATCATTAGTATGCTCCAGGCACAGTGCTAAGGACTTCATGAGCAATAGCCTGGTTTGTGGTTTTATTTTTAGCCTCATTTTACAGAAATGGATGTTCCAAGAAGTTCCAAGGCCATTAAGTGGCATGCCTGAAATCTGAAGCAAGATTCCCATTTCAAGCCTGAGGCCCAACCTGGTTTCTGGACTCAGCTGGTGATTAACAGCTCACAAGTGAGCCCTTCCCTTCCATCTTTGAAGAGGAAAAGCCAAATGCTCTCTTATCCCTTCCAAATCATGGTGACGCCATATACATCTGAATGGAACTGTGCTCCACAGAGGTTTGCCTTATTGGAAGGGGTCACTGGGTTATGTTTTCTTTCTCTCTTTTTCCTTAGGAGCCTTTGGTAACCTTCACGTGAGTAAAGTACATTAATCCTTTGTGCAGCCAGGGACTCCTGGAAGGAGTACATGCCATAGAGAGAGACAAGCTCTCCACTCTGAAGGCTGCCTTGTGGGAGGAATGGCGGAAGCTTGTAGTGGTCATAACCCAAGGGCCCTTTAAATAAGGCTGGCCCACTAGAACCATTTTCCCAGGCTCTGTGCTCAGCATCACAGACGGGGCCAATTCCCCTTCCTCTGCAAACCGAAGCATCCGTCAGTGGATGATGGATGTTCAAATCAGATTTCTGCGTGATTTGCTCTTGAATTTTTCTCCCGGATTATTTCTAGTTCAGTGACTAAAAAATCAACTCCATCACCAAGTAGAAATACAGTGGGTTCCTAAATTTAGACCTGGTAAACAGAAATACTGTAACATGATTGAGAAATCAGGTTTGAAGGAAAATGCCATTTACCAGAAGACTGTGTGAGTAACACGTAACTTAAACAACTTAGAAGAGATGCTGATGTTCAGCTGTCCCATATTAGGGCCTGTCCATAGGAGAGTGAAAAAAAGTTGCAATATTCTTAGGCCACTCCACTTTGAAGTTAAAATATACTCACTCTTCTGAGATGACTTGTAGCTGGAAGTCCACTTGGGGATGTTGCTGTGCTGCTTGGACCCTGATGTGGATTAGAAAAGAGCAAGGGTTGGAAGGGGATAGATGGGGCGAAGGAGGGTAGGCCTGGAAAGGTGTCCTCTGGCGCCAGTCCATTGCACTAGCCTTGCGGTAACCCCTGTAGGTGACATTTGTATAACTGAGTCTCTCTCTACTCATAGTCTGGACATGAGTCTCTCTCTACTCATGTCTGAACATGACATGCTGGACAAAAATCCTGAAAATGCTCGCCTCTAAGTTTCCCAACTGCATGATGATTTCACAAATTTAAAAAAAACAAACCCAACAGTTGTCAGTTTTACTAATCAGGCAGAACTATGCTTCATATGGTTTTCAATGGTCAATGTTTTGGAACTAGACCACCAAGCCTTTCTCCAAGACACGTGTGAATGGACTAGAACTGCCAAGCCTCTGATTAGCAGCCAAGTGCTACAAGGGTTGAATCACCCAGAGATTCCCAACCTCACCATAGGATCAAGTTAAACTCACTCTAATTGGAAGACTAGACTATGGGGTAGCTCACACCAAGCAATAAAAAGAAGAATTTAGCCAGCTTCCTAATACTACCAATTTGAATTTGGAGCAAAGTCATCCATCAGATATTTACTAATCAAATTGGCTTAAATGAAGGCTAGAGGTCCACGTGCATAGTGGTTATGCATCGGGTGGCTAATTGCAAGGTTAGCAGTTTGAAACCACCACCCGCTCCTCAAGAGAGAGATGAGCCTTTCTACTTCTACTCCTATAATGAGTTACAGTCTTGGACATGCACAAGGGCATTCTATAGGGTCCTATAGGACCTGTCCTGTAGGGTGGCTATAAGTCAGAATCAGCTGGATAGCAGTGAGTTAGTTGTTCAGGTAAATGAAGGCTTAATGTCTAAATCGGAACCTGGTCATAGAAACCCAAACACAGATGGTGCCAGGTTCTTCTTGCACCTGACTTCCATGCGATGCTTGCCCTTCACAAAAGCGTGCTTGTTCGGCTGTAATGAAATAAGAGCAGAGCACTCAGAGCTGACACTTGTCAGCTCTGATTATTCTTCCAGGTGCATTTGAATAAAAATACTGTCTGCTGGCTCTTCATCTAGCCACTCTGGAAATGAGTCGTCTGCTCCAAATCAAGATATCAGAGAGAAGCAGGAAGGGGAAGCAATGTGCTGAAAAGCATGTGCCTGGTCTGACAGTGTTCAATGGTGCTCAGCAGTGACCTCAGTGGCCGCCACTGGGGCAGCATCTGGTGCTTGTTAGACATCACATCTCAGGCTCTACCCCAGAGCCACCGAATCAGAACTCTGTCTAGGAAAAGAGCAGCGATCTGTACTGAAACACTCGCTCCTGCTGATTCTGACAAGCGCCAACCTTTGAGAGTGACGGCCCGACCCTGAAACGGCTCTTTAAATCAAACTCAGAAGAAAACAGAAGAAGACACTTGGAAATCAAAGATGTGACTGAGTTAGATTGTACTGGGTGGGGCAGGTCAGAGTTCCTGCCTATGGTGGGTCAGAGGCAAAAGAAATGCATTTCAAATTAGTACCATGAGTCATTTTGCCAGTAAAATGTGCTCTTTTCCCTAAAGAGAAATCATTTCAAATTTTAAGAAAAGTAGTAGGCATCTATAGTCTAAGTACATGACCCAAACTGGGTTATTTTCTAGTTTTTAAAGTGTTGCTGGTATATCACCAATGTTGTATGTTCATTTTATGAACTTCCTGAAATACTGTTGAGGATTCTGTGTTTCCTGAAAATAATGTGCAATCTGTTACATTTGTCAGTAAGATTAGGCTCTGTTAAATCTGAAAGAGTTTAGGCATTGATCTATGGCCTGACTGACGTCAGTTCTGCTACTTTTCAAAATGCTGAACTTCATCTTTGGTTTCCAACCCCTTTGCCCAGAACAGATTATATTTGGTAACTACACACAAGAATGGAACATTAATAGTGCTGTCGCGTAAGCGTGGGATTGCTAACCAGAAGGTTGATGAGTCAAACCCACCAGCCCCTCTGCTGGAGAAAGGTTGAGGCTGTCTGATTCTATAAAAATGTACCGTCTTGGAACCCCAAGCTAGGCTTGCTATGAGTCAGAATCAACAAGGTAGGGGATGATGCAAAATGCTGGCATGTGTGTTCTTCAGGCTCCCCCAAATTGCTTATTCACAGAGGACCCAGCAGGTAATGTTTCCAGGTGACCACTGCTATATTGATTTGGGGAGCGCTGATTCAGAAACTGGTATTCGGCAATGGAAGATAATAAAATCACACCCAAACACAGACTTCATTACATTTGGGGTGGGGGATAATTTAATTTCTGTATAGCTTAAAATATCTAGAAACAGAATATTTCTATCATTGCACCAAAACATTGGCAGCAAATTTTATCCCTTTAGGAATTTGTTCATTTCAAATCCTACATATTATTTTATTAAGGAAGCAAAGCATTTTTGAAAGCTTCCTAGAATGAGCTCAGTAGTTGCTAGTTCTTAAAAACAGTAGGAATTTCCATCACAATATTGGAAACTAAGGCCAAAATTCCAGACAAGGACCACTTGATCTTTAAGAATGTATAAAAACAAAATTGTGTTCTAAAATTAAGAAGTGAATGAACTAAAACACACACACACACATACCACCTTAGGCTTAACAAAACATGTAACGTACAACCAAAGAAACAAAGTGAGATGACGTTATATTTATTTTAGGAGAATTTTGAGACTCTTTAAAAAGCCTTTATATTCTAATGTTTTGTTCATATAGAGCCAAGAGGAGGAGGCAAAGCCAGCCTAGGATCAATCCGAGGTTCTTCAGGAGAAACATCAGCCAGGGTCGCCGTGTTTGAACATGAGTCATTTCGGGAAGCTAAAAAAAGAATGAGAAACCAGAATAAGATCCAGATATATTCACTGCTGGGAAAAAAGTTTGGTGGGAAAACACGAGATAGTCTGTTATTCGGAACTTCGCATCCTTTCAGTTTCCCAAAGCAGTTACAACGTGCTTCATCCCTACTCATAGCATAATTTTTAAAACTTAAGATAAATGAATCCATTCATTGTGCATTTCGAATGAGAAACTCACTCACCACCACTGAGTCTGTTCCGGCTCAGAGGACCCCTGAAGGACAGAGTAGAACTCCCCCTGTGGGTTTCTGAGCCTACAGCTCTTTACGGGAGTAGGAAGCCTCCTTTTTCTCATGCAGAATGGCTCATGGTTCAGAACCCCTCACCTTGCCGTTAGCAGCCTCGTGTTACTAGGAGCCTTTAACAGACTTCGTTACCAACTGAGAGCAAAACCACAGTTTTGTTCTGGCAAAGGCAGAAATGTGAGATTTGGATAAGGACAGGATGACACTCGATTGTTAGGTTTATGGCTCTTCTAAATATACAGATCATTACAAAGCATTTATTTTGTTTCCCTTTGTTTTTCTCTTCAAAGAAAAGGCCAAGGTCTTCCTGACCTTCCTAACAGCCAAAGCACAGATCTCGTGTGGATATTATTCATTCATGGAGAGATAAGTGGGGTGACTGTGAAATGCCGCATGGCCACGTAGAGGGAAATGTGCTCCCTAGAACCTGGGGAAGGCGCCCCTGTGTGCCTCTCCTCACAGTGTTTCAGACCCCTCACCCCAGGAATGCCAGGAGGAGAGGTTCCCACCCAGGACAGCCATTTCTACTGGCCGACAGGCTCTGTGTCAGCACACACAGGGGAACTACTGGGTTATCTGATTCAAATACATTACCCCTGGACTTCATAACCTCAACATTCCTGACACTGGGTGTTGGGGAGGGGGGTCTCTTACAGAAAGGTTTCCCCCCTCCACTTCATACAAAGACACCTTCCAATCGATTGCATTTTTACGTCAGAAACAAGTTCTGGGACAGCCCCCGTTGCTCCCTGATGTGTCCAGTAAGGTTAAGGCTTACTGACTTACTCGAGTATGGTTCAAGGCCAGCTCCAGAATGACACAGCTGGACCCTGGGCTGATTGAAGTCACGAACCAGACACAGGAGTGACACTAGGCAGAAATGAACAGGTACCACTCATCACAAGCAGGCAGCAGGCCCCACTCACACTTGCTGGCCACAGACTCAGCTTCAGGCCACTGTCCATGAAAGACGTTTCCACAGAGAGGGCAACACCTCCTCCTCGGCCGATACCCGTCACTGTCCACCAGAGCCCCTGTTTACCCCGGGGAAGCAACCGCTGCCCTCTATTCAGGCCTCCCTCACAGCCTTAAGAAATGGGGCCTGGATGCTCTCTCTCTCTCTTACAAAAGACAACTGGAGGGTTTTTATTATCACCCCTGGTCATTACTCACTAGACGAGGATAGCACCCCCATCTTCACCCTGTCACCTTCTCCCAGTCACCCTTCCCAGAACTGTCCCAAAACATTGCCACAGGGGAGGAGAGAGGAGAAAATCCTCTCTAATCAAAAACCACTGGCTCTGTGGTTCTCAACCTTCCACATGCATGACCCTTTCATACAGTTCCTCATGTGGTGGTGGCCCCTCCAACCATAACATCGTTTTCATTGCTACTTCATCGCTGTCATTTTGCTACTGGTATGAATCGGGCGACCCCTGTGAAAGGGTCGTTCGACCCCCAAAGGGGCCGCGACCCACAGGTTGCGAACCGCTGCACTGGGTTGTCCAAAATCCATTTTGCAGGGTCCACACATGGATTGAGTCTCCAGTGAATCCTCTCTGGTCATAGGCGACGGATGTGACAGCCCCAGTACCAGAGAGCAGTGAAAGTCAATTACGGCAGACCGATGTTAAAATGGACTCTCTTACCCTTTGATCTCCCTTTGACCCATTTCAAAGTGGTTTCATTAAGCAAAAAGAAATGCAGGGGAAATACACATGGATTAAGGCAGCCTGGCTATCAAGCAGAATGTATTGGAAAGTGGATTATTGCAGGTGCAGTTAGGTTAAAATTTAGCACCCTGTCATTGGATCTGCCTTAGCATCTGTTTCTGTTTCTTCTAGGTTTTAATAATTTTTTGGTCTTCTTTTCTATTAAAATTTGAACGTATTTTACTTTGTTATTCTTGCTAGGTTTTTTTGGTTTCATTTTGGTTTTCTGTATATGAGATCTAGGAGAGGCAGAGCTATAGCGACAAGAACTAGATGACTGGTTCCTTAGGGAGGTGAATGGCAGGGAGGTGGCAGGGAAATGGGGAGCTAATGATGAGAATGAAGAAAATGGTCTAAGACTGATGGTGGTGATACTTGTCCAATTCTCCTTGATGTGATCGAACTATTGACTTGTATTTTACATGAATTATATGCCAATAAAACTGCACAAAAAGATCAAGCATCCCAAATGTGTCAGTACGTACGGGTTACGTGAACACATACAGCGGCTAAGCAACAGGATAAGGTGCAAACCCACTGAGAGGCGCCTCCAATGAAAGACCTGGCTGCCTCCTTCTGGCAAAGTATCCCCGGAGACCCCTGTGCCGCACCGTGCTGCCCTGACACCCCAGGGCCCCCCGGGAGCCAGAATAGACTCAACAAGTGGTCGAAATGGCAATTATGTTGGTGGCAACAGAAAACAAGGCTGACATACTTTTAATGCCCTTCCAGCAGTAAGTGGAACGTTCCATTTGGGTAGGCTGGATCCTTCCTACGGTCTGTGGACTGAGCATTTGGATAACTGTTACCTGGGCCTTCACACCTTAGTATGAAGCAGTGAGGAAAACGGAGCTCACACTGCTGTCCTGGTGGAAGGGACTTAGTCTCATTAGGTGCTCTTTGGGGGTTCATTGTTTGTTTTATTTCTGCCATGTTTAAACATGAGATTCATCGTGCTAATTTAGAGAAATCCTATAAGATGCATTCATAATGATACATTTAAAATCCTAGTATGAAAATCCATAGATGGTGGAAAAGACATAACCATGTGTTTCGAATCTTATAGTACAATGACTTAGGAATAGGAAATGGGAACATTTAATTAAAATGAATGTGTAAATTAAATGTAATCACAGCAAGTTGTTCGTAGAGTTAACAATGGGTTTACGATCAACGTTTCCCACTGCCTTCTACTTAACACATGAACCTCTACCATTCTGGAAGCTCTTATAAACCTACGTATTCAATCTTAACGTGTGTGAGACACTACAAGAAAACAGTAGGCCTATAAGCTTAGACTAGTGAGAAAAAATAATAGATCAAACCATTAATTTTTAAAGTGGTGGCATTTTTTTGGATTTAGCCATGACTGAAACGGCTTGAGATATTATCATAATCCCCAAGACACTAATTCTAGCTCTGGGTATGCTTGGCTTCTAGCTCTCTCCTCATCAAGGAGCCTCGGCGGTGCTGTTGGGCTGCAGCTGTCAAGTTAAGGGTTCAAACCTACCAGCTGCTTTCTGGGAGAAAAATGAGACTCTCTGCTCTCATAAAGAATGTCAAAGCCTTGCAAACCCTGTTGTCTAGAGTAGATAGGATTGGAATGGACTCGATAGTATGGTTTCAGTCAGGAACTGGGTTTTCTCCTGAGACCCAGAGTGGAAGTGTGAGGCAAAGATGGCAGTTAGAAGAGCAGCTCTCTAAAATGTACTTTCATTCAAATATTGGCGATTTGAAAAATTATCTCAAGTGACATCTACTTTTCCAGAATGATTTTCACCACTACATTTATATCCTATATGAAATGTTTTTCCTCTGCCATGAAAAGGGGGGTGGGGACTAAGCAAATAACCCATATTTTAAAAGTCTTTGCAAAGAAAGAATTGTTTAGACACCATGTATAACTTATGAAAGATGAACAACAGCCAGGTAGCACTTTAAACTAGAGAGTTAAGACAAGTTGTTAATCCAGCCACAATTTGTAAATGAGCATTACTTACTGTGATAGTTAAGGTTTATTGTGCCAACCTGGCTGATCAACACATGTGGGGTTAATTGAAAGGCGGAGAGATAAATGGCTCAGTGAGCCTCGCCTGTCTTGGTTCTTGCTCTCCGGTGGTTGGGCCAGTTGTGGCTGCCTTAACTAGTTCTCTGCCTTAGCTGGCAAGGCTCACTTCCTGTTAGACATCACCTGAGGAGAAGCCAAATGGACCTACCCTGATGTAGCTTTGGGTGCTGGAGAAGCTGTGTGGAGACCTCTGCCAGCGCTGAGATGTGTACACGCTGGCTGGGTTTTCCTCCTGCATTCAGCATCATTGAGTGTGTTTTGTGAGTTTGAGGAGGATTTTGTAGATTGATGTCAGACCTATGGGCTAATGTCGGACTTATAGGGTTGGACTGGACTATGTTGGGATACTCAGTCTACAATTGATTACCCTTTATATAAAATTCTCTTTTATAAAATATGAGTGTTTATTAATTTTGCTTCTCTAGTCTACCCAGACTAACACACTTACCTTGTCTGAAAATCAAGAAAAGGGATCTACTCCTTGTTCTATTCCAATATTTAGAAGTAAGGTTAATCAAAGTTTGAGTACCTTGAAGTGACCAGGGATTACATAATTATATCTCCCCAATACAGTCTGAGATAGAGCTGATAGAAGCAGAGAGAAACCAACTGCATTTGTTGTCTGGCCTTGGAAGAGACTATTGAAAACTACTTACAAACTATTGAAAATCAGAACTACCAGACACTCTGATGATACATGCATGTTGTTAATTTCTTGAGTATACCCTCAACTGAAAGCTCTCTGAGTGCAAATCATATTCCCTTCCCTAAACCCAAACTTTGATATTACCTAGAATGCTGCAGTGCTCACTGTGGGTAACAGGTTATTGCTATAACAGGAGTGGACATACAGGTGACACAAACAGTTTGCACGCCACTGCTAACCTTAGGTGTATAATTCAAATCCGCCCTGTGGTCCTGAGAGAGAAAAGTCTGGTGATTTGTTTCCATGAAAATTACAGCCATGAAGGCCCTATACCCCTATAAAGCAGTTCTAGTCTGTAACACACCGACTCACGATGAGTTAGCATTGACTTGACACTAACAACAGCAGACATACGTAGACCTACACACAAAGGCCAGTTCTCGATCTATAATGGGTGCCATGGTGCTGCAGTGGGTTAAGCGCTGGGCTGCTAACTACACAGTCACCAGTTCAAACCTACCAGCTAGTCTGTAGGAGAAAGATGAGGCTTCATGATCCCAAATAGTCTCAGAAACCCTATGGAGCAATTCGACTCTGCCCTGTAGGAGTCACAATTGACTCAAAAACAGTGGGTTTAGGATCTGTGGCTAGTTAGACCTAATACATTTCTATCTAATTAGAAAAGCAAAATTAAAAATTTTCCAACTAAAAAATTATCCAATTAAGCGTAAAATAAGTCATTACATGTGAGTATATGATGAAAATACATAAGACACTATCTAGTTATGCTACCTTTGTTAAAGAAAACAGTGAAGACATCACTGCTTGTATGTTAAGACCAAAAATACACACTGGTGAAAATCTGTAGAAACAGATGAACAAAAAATGGATGATGATAATCAAATCTTCAAAACAAAGGATAGCACCCTGATACAAAAGCTTCTATCTCAATTTAGGCGGGCTATTTCTGAACTTTCCATGTCTACATATAAACTGGCTTGGTAAGAATGCCCAGCTAAGTTAAATTTTGGGACAATACTTGGCTCTTTGTAGCATGGTTACAGATGAATGTAATAGCCCTAATATCTCTTGGATCCATACCAAAATGCCAGGGTTCCACAGAAAGTCTTTCCAAAGGATACAAATATAACATAAACTACCAAAGCTCAACCCGCAGCTGAGCACATTCGATCTTCTCTGAATCTCCTCCTGTTTTCCACCTCTTCAGAGTCGTGAGTTTTGGAAACAAAATGAAAATCCATATGAATTCAATTCAAACAAAATGAAAATCCACGAGGACATTTACTTTAGAGATGTGTCTGTTTTGGTGTTTAAACCATCTCTAATAAGAGTCTAAGTACACATTTTGCCCCTTGAATTTCAAGAAAGAAAAGTTCCCTTTTTCCTATCGTCCCAAATACAAACCCATTGTCCATGTGTCACTTCCAACCCATAGTGACCTGTGGGACAAAGTTCAACTACCTATAGAATTTCCAAGGTTGTAAATCTTTCAGCAAGCCGACTGGCATATTTTTTTTTTTTCCATGCAGGGTCTGGGGGATTCAAACCCTCAACCACTGGGTTAGCAGCCTAGCACTTAATCATGGCACTGTCAGTTGCTTTAACCCCACCCCCCAAAAGCAGCAAAAATTAAAATCAATACTATAGAGTAGATTCAGAGCATCCCAATAGGACAAATAGACCTGCCCCGTCGGGTTTTCAAGACTGTAAATATCTACTGAAGCTAGCTACATATTCTTCTAGTATTTTTGCTTCTGTAAATGCAAAACCTATTGCCACTGAGTTGATTTGATCCCAACTCTTATTAGTGGCCCTATATGAGGGAGTAGAACTTCTCTATGGGATTTTAAGGTAGTAATCTTCATGGGAGAGGAATGAGACATTTTCTTCCACCTTTTTCCTCTAGAGCAGTTAACTATGTTGCTGAACAATTACATTGACCTTGATTCATATCCTAAGTCTAGAGGGAGTAAAATGATAAATAGAGTATATTGCATTGCATTAAAGAGATAGGGGGGGAAAAGAAATGTCAGTGAAGAGCCTTGCCTGTAGAGAATTCTAGAAGAAATGTTTACTAGATTGCTGCCAGAAAAACTGGAAACCTTGAAATAGAAAAGCCCTTTTCCATTGTTCGCAAATTCTACAACTCAAATCAGCGATTACTAAAACAAGATAGTCGAGGAATTATACTTTTGAGGGAGGAAAAAACACTTTACCTAAAATGCAATCCTTAACCCCCCTGTTGTTTTAGTTGTTGATGATGTTCTTCTTTTCAATTAAGAAAGTATGCTAAAGTATGCCACAGGCCATCCACTTTGGGACAGTGACTTGTCGATAGATCGTGGTCCCTACCAGTTTCATTATCTAATTGAGATGTAATCCTGCTGGTTGATTGTTAATTAAGATCTCTGGGTATTTTACAAAGCGATAGTCAGTGCTGTAAACTTGAATCAACACCATTTTGTCATTGCTAGTCACACTGAAACTTTAAAATGAATGTTTCTGGAGAATGTTATGGAGACACATCGGGTGAAAAAGTAGATGACTACCATGAACACCTTTGCACTCTGTGATAATCATATACCAAGAAGATCTGTCAGAAAGAAGGGATGTACGAAACGTGTAGGACAAAGATCTTTTCCCCCTTTGATGTCTATCTAAGCTACTAAACTCCAAACTCCTGAGCCAAGCATTATCTTCTTTGTCCATGTCCATTGTAATTTGAATCTGATTTCTTGTTAGTATCATGAAAACTCTATCAGTAAACATCTCAACATTTACTTTAATATTGTTCAAATGCCCCCTCCCCAGCCAGTGGTGCAAAAGGCTAATACGTTAGAAGGTTGGGGGGTTAGGTTAAACCCAGAAGTGCCTTGGAAGAAAAGCTTAATGATTTTTTTTCTGAAACAATCAACCATTGGGTCACCAAGAGTCAGAATTAACTCAATGGCAAGTGGCTGTTTAGTGTTTATAAGTAGACAAGTAAAAGACAAAGGTTAGCTTCCAGTGCTTTGAAAATAAGCTATAAATATCAAATATCTTTACTCAAAATTAGTCATTCAAATATCAAAACAAAACCCACTGCCATTGAGTCTGTTCCAACTCATAGCAACTCTGTAAGACAAAGTAGAATTGCTCCTATGGGTTTCCGTGAGAGTAACAAGCCTCATATTTCTCCCATGGAATGGCTTGTGGTTTTGAACTGCTGACCTTGAAGTTGGCAGTCCAATGTGTAACCCACGATTGACCAGGGCTCTTCATTCTAATCTAGAAATTCAATATTCTTTATTGAAGGCAGGTTGTATGTTCCTTATGAAAGTCAAGTTTAATTATACTGTTTTTCCCCTCTCAAGAATGTTTAGTGTTTTACCATCACCAATTATTAGGAGAAGAGATTTGCCTCTTCATTTATAAAGTTCAATTGACAATTGATCTTATGTCCATCATCTTTATGAAGATATTTCAAACCCATTGTGAACATTGAGGCAGGACTTGATGTATTTGGCTTTGATAAACAGAACCAATCTTGTTCCTCTTAATATCAGGCTAAATCAAAACATATTGCTACTGATGTTCTAGTTAATACATGTATTGGTTTATTCTAAACAAAACATGTTTACACAAATCTCTGTGATGAATGGATAACTACTGCGGTAGTTACATAATCTGATGTCAACTTGAGACTATTAAGAGTGAAGGGGTGGAGTTTAGCCTGTCAATCAGTTCTCAGCTTGATGACCTCATTTGGAGGCTCAAAGGTGATAAATAGCTCACTGGCAGACAGATAGACTCTCTGTTATGTCTTCCTGCTGACAAGACACATGGAGCTATGCTGATGGAGCCAGAGCCCTAGAGCTGGAGGAGCCACAAGGAAACAGACCCACACCAGTGCTGAGATGAGATGCTTGCACTGCCACTGGATCCACAAGGCTTCCCACCCACTGGCTTGTGATCCTCCTGCATCCAGTGTCATTGCATGTGTTGCATGAGTCAGAAGAGGAACTTATAGACTGGTATCTGACATATGGGCTAATATCGGACTTATGAACTATATCTGGACTAGGCTGGGATGTTTTCTCAATGTACAATTGCTCTTTTATATAAAGCTCTTTCTTATACACATATGAGTATCAATGAATTTGGTTCTCTAGTCAACCTGGACTCACACAGCTGCACATGGGTTATTTCAGTAATACACTTATTTCAGTCTTGTTAAGAGTGTCTTTAAGAAAAAGTCCAATAAAAACAATAGCTTCCAAGGAGATCTTCTGGGCCAGTTAAATTCTGGGCAGAGAGGCCAACTGCAAGGTAACAGGGATGTTTTGTTTTGTTTTTCTGGGGGTGTTTTTGGTTGTTTGTTTTGCTTTGTTTTGAATTCTGTGTTAGCCTGGGTAGACTAGAGAAACAAATTCATAGAGAAAATATCCCAGCCCAGTCCAGATCAAGTCCATAAGTCCGATATTAGCCCATATGTCCAATGCCAATCTAAAAATTCCTCTTCAGACTCACAAAACACATGCAATGATGCTGAATGCAGGAAGATCACAGGCCAGTGGGTGGAAAGTCTTGTGGATCCAGTAGTGCTAGAGGCATCTCAAGGCTGGCAGGGGTCTCCAGGTGGTTCCTTCAGCTCCATGGCTCTAGCGAAGCCCCATGCGATTTGTCATGGAGCATGTCTCGCAGGGAGTCAATCTGTCTCCTGCCTCCGAGCTATTTATCTCCTTGGTGGCTCCAAATGAGGTCATCAAGCTGCAGCCTGATTGACAGGCTAAACCCCACCCCTTCACTCTTAATCCTCTCAAATTGACAACAGATGATGTTACTACCACAAATTCCAAAAGGGTAATTTTGAAAGCTTTTCACAAAGGATACAGGACAAGTGTAGAGGTTTTGGGGGGAATAAATTTTTTAACATTAAAATTGTATTGGTGAGAAAAGTTCAGGAAAGTTATAACAAGGATTTCCCCCCCATCATGGCAATGTATTTCAGGGTAGCAAGGTCTACCTCAAGAGAATTTCCTTGGGAAACCTTACACCATCCACTCTAGAATTCTGATCTGCCCTAGACTTCTTTTTGTTCCCCAAAGAGAATATCAAAGGAGAATATTCCAAAGAGAATATCAAAAGGGAACACAATTTGAGTCCCTCTAGGCCAGCAGTTCTCAACCTGTGGGTTGTGACCTCTTTGGGGGTCGAATGACCCTTAAACAGGGGTCACCTAAGACCACTGGAAAACACCCTAGCTCTATCCATCTCCAGGCAGGACTACCCACATGCAGATATGCCCACATACAAGTACCCAGCATGAAAACCATTACCCATGCTACACCATGCTTCAAAAAATTTTTTCATTATTTGTCATTAGAAATAAATATTTCACAATACATAATTATATACTGTTTTTGTGATGAATCACTATGCTTTAATTATGTTCAATTTTTAACAATGAAAATACATCCTGCATATGAGATATTGATATTATGATTCATAACAGTAGCAAAATTACAGTTATGAAGTAGCAATGAAAATAGTTTTATGGTTGGGGGTCACCACCAAATGAGGAACTGTATTAAAAGCCCATGACATTAGAAAGGTTGAGAACCACTGCTCTAGGCTGTCAAAATTGCTGGTGTAAATTGAATGGCACAGAATTCTCAGAGGAAAGTTAGGGAAATGGATATGCCCCCATTCAGAAGAGAATAGTCCTAAATGGAAGCTATGTTGGAAAATGATAGTTTCACATTTTGATAATTTTGGTTAATAAAAATTTCTTTGATTGTATAGCAATACTTCACTTATTCTCATTTAGCAAGGAAGAAAACTAAGGGATATAGTTGGGAAGATTTATAAGTCAAGTTTAATCTACCAGAGGGCACACATTCCATGGGCTACTATAACCCGGTCACATTTGCAGATGTCCTGTGACCTTGCTGGAGGGTACAGATCTAAGAACAAAATGGAAGCTTGTTGATGCCACTCACATTTTGATTTTCAAATTTGTAAACATCTGTTTGCAGGTGCAAACTTTGTGTTTAAAAATTGGATGATATAACCTAATCCTCTGGATAAATTAAAGGAACACCCTTATCTTTATAGGGCCTGCAAGGCTGCCTGGAGAAAAGTCATGGTCATTATGATCTGTCTCTCTGTGATATTGTGATCTGTTTCCTTATGATATTATCTCTTTCCCACACATACATTTGTATTGCTAAGAAAGAAAAAGTTTTGCATAGTTTGTCTGGAGTGCTTAGTGTTGAAGACCAAACCAGACCATGCTATTTGGGAGTCTGCTTTCAAACACGGGACAGAAAGATTCAGTCCACGTATTTTCACCCATCGTATGCCAACCATATACCTAGATGATTTTTTTCAACTGTTGATCATTGCTTTGAAAAGCCACTGAAATATCTCTTTTTTATGATACTTGGAGAAAGACATTAGTTAATGTTTAACTAACTACCTCACTCCCTATCCATCTATTTAGAAGAGCTGTTAACAGGCATTTAATTAATTTTCATCTGTTCTTTTTTGCAGAATCACTTAATGAGTATTCATTGATAAATTACCTAAAGGATTATTTAAAAGAGCTATGTAGGGATCTTAGTGTTAAATAGATAAGTGACTATGGGTCCTAATGGCATCTACTATAGCACTGAAAGAAAAAAGATTCTTGACACAAACCGTGACATGCATGCCCTTGTTCATCATAGCATCAGTCACATTAGCCAAAAAAATAAGGGGGGGTGGTAATAAACTAAATGCCCATGAATTAATGGATAAACAAATGATTATCTGTACACATGTTGGAATACTATGTAATATTAAATAATAAGGAACCTGTGAAATACCTTATAACATGGGTGAACCTGGAAGAGATTATGCTGAGTGAAGTCACTTCTAAAAGGACAGATATGAGATATCACATGAGACCACGGCTATGAGAAGTCAAGAAAACGTTTATACCCAGGTAGAAATATGCTTTGAAGGTTGCAGGGGTGGGAGGGGAAGGTAGGGAAAATCACTAAACTAGAGCAAAGACACATATTAACTTGAGAGAAGGAAGAAACAAATACAGTTAACACTAAAATGAAAGGCAACACCTATAAATATTATTACATGCAAGTCTGCAGTAACAGTAATCACAATAATCTAGCAGTAGACACACACATAATTTCTTACGCTGAACTGATGGGGAAAGGCCAATGGGGCTATATCCAGCAATATATATTAGGTTAACAGTGGATGTTTTTATAAATCTGGGTGCTGCAACTATATCCATGAATATAGCAGAGCATACAAGAGGCAAAGTTAAAAAAATTCTTTGGTTTTAACTAAACACCTTTAGGGAATGACTCATCAGACCTGGTGGCTTAGGACCTTGTGGGATGGGAAGCATCAAGTTCAACTGGCATCACATACCACAAAGACAATGTTCTAGAGCTCACTCTTGGGAATAACCACTGGGATCCCCTAAGGGATTGCACAGACTGTAGAACAGTCCATCAGAGGAGACTGTGGACAGCGGACCAAATAAATTTGGAAGCCTATGAAAACTATAGGCAACATTGAGAAGAATAGGAATTCCAAAACAATTGTGCTCATGTGAAACTTGTACACACAGAGATCAAGAGGTTGTCATTTGAACTGAACAAAGTGATATGATTTTGTTTAAAATTAGGTGTGCTGTGCATCAGGGTCGTACTCATCCAATCCATGTGCTAAGGAAGTAATCTAAGAAACTAGGTTATAGGAATAACTCAGCTTTAGGGTTAGAGAAATACTCATTAATTAAGCCGGTGATATGCAGATGGCACAACCTTGCTTGCTGAAAGCAAAGAGGACTTGAAGCAATTACTGGTGAAATTATAGCCTTCAGTATGAATTACCCCTCAACATAAAGATAACTAAATCTTCACAGTTCATGATAAACAGAGGCAAGACTGAAGCTGTCAAGACTTCATTTTACGTGGATCCACAATCAATGCTCAGAGAAGCAGCAGGGAGGAAATAAAAATGCATATAGCATTATTGCCTGAAGGTTTGAAGAACTGAGCTAGAGGACAGAATTGATAAATATCAGATGTTCTCCAGACTAGCAACATTTGGAGCTTGCTCCACTAATTCTTTTGTCTAAAGACCTGATCAGATTTTTGCGTGGGCACCACCAGGAAGGAAGGGACTTTGGAATGGATGAGATTTAAATGCACCAGAATTTGAGACAGAAAAGGTCAACTGTGAGTTGGCATCACTCATGTGTTATTTCTGACACATGGAGT
>NW_022111377.1:12309974-12333815 GCF_000313985.2 Echinops telfairi | reverse complement strand
TTAGAAACCATTCAATGTAACTGGGAGTTCCCATGCTTGGATAAAGCAATACCATGTGGAAGAACTGACGCTGGCTGCCTCCCTCCAGAAGATGTTTCCTAGTTGATCTCATTGGGATGCCTCCATTGCTGTTCCTAGTTGTTTTACTTTGAGGAGTTTGAAATAGAGACAGCCCGATTTCTTTGAAACAAAGCAAGCATCTAGCTAGTCTTTTCACGTTAGCTCAGTCAGAAGGTGTCTGCTCCATTTCCAGGATTTAGCAAGTAGCCAGACGATGTAGGAATTCGCCTTTACCCTTTGGTAGCTGTCATTTCTTTTCTTTGCTGTTTTATAGTCGTGAAACCTTGCTTTTTCACCCCTTTAAGTGGCCAAAAGAAGACTGTTCTCTGGCACACTCCCAAGGCACGGCAACGAGTGACCTTGCTGCTGTGTGAAGGAGCCGTCTTGGTTTAGAAATCACTCGCAAGGCCCTGAGAGCAAGCAACCTGGATTATAGAAGGAGCCTCCGGAAACTCAGAGTATGTTCTTTCCTGTCTTTTCATCAGGACATTGGTTGTCCCTTAGCCAATGGTCACCAGCCATCAGGTCAAGAGGCATGCTTGCGGAATTGCATGGGGCATCAGCCATACTGCTGTCTTACGAGAGCCGGAGGAGGAACATGGAGGGGAATGAGGCCTTTAGTTTAGAGTTCTCTGTGATAAATGGTTCCTGATAACCTTCCCAGGTTCATCTTGGGGAAAGAGACACACGATGATGGACTGCCTGCATGCACATTCATCAGACTTGAAGTGAGACTGGGAGTAAAGCAAAACCAGACCGCCTCGGACAGAGCCAAAGAGCACGGAGCACTGCCCCAGACTGCCCCAGAGGACAGAGAGAAATCAGAACCCAAAGCTGACAATCAGGGGCTCAGAGTGAATCCGAGGCTTGAGATGTAGACATTTTAAACAAAGGTGCGCTCGCTTCATTAAGGGATTAGTGGCTGTCTGGTTTTGAAATTAGGAAAGGCTCAAAACGCAGATTCCTCAAATCGGCAGGCTCTGGAGTCTTGGCTGTGACCTGGGAAACGGGGTACAGGAAACACGGGGGTGATATCCCCCACTTTTAAACTATTTTTACTATCAAGATTAGAGCTATTTTTTTCCCTGAGTATCAGAAATATTCTAAAAGAACATTTTATGCTGCCATGGCAGGACATATGGTGTTTAAGTCTTCCACTTGAATCTCACAGGAATGCAGAAAAACAGCCAGAAAGCCAGAGGCGTGAACACTCGGATTTCGAAAGGTGCCGGTGCGTCCTTTGACAAGGCCCTCGCTGCGATTCTGTTTGTGGAAGCACTGGTGCCTGCTGCCCAGAGTTGATCCTGAGCAAGCGGTTTTTGTGTGTGAACTTCCACTACCCTAGCTGGCCTCTGCCACATTACCAGTCAGTCCCCAGGGGCCGACTCTAGTATTCCTTTCACGTTGGTTTATTTCATTTAATCTGCATCACGATACCTGTAATAACATATTTTACTGCCATTCGGACTTGTGTTCTATATTGGTTTTCAGTGCAAATATTTCGCTTGCTGGTTCACAAGGTTTTTATTTCCTTATCCCAGTAAGAAGCATCATTAGGGCATTCATCTAGTGGCCTTGAAATAATAGACAAGTCCAACGAATGGTGATCTTAGACAAAAATACTGGTTATCGTGCGGAGATCAGATTTCCAAAAGGCATAAAGCTTGGAATTTCCCAGATTCAATTCCTTCAGGAGAGTAATGAATGTGAAAGGTAGGGTTAACTTACTATTCATTCAGCAGGGAGCTCTCTTCAAAGATATACAGCAAGTGACACTGGAGACCCAATGCCATAGTAATGGCCTCTTTCATTTCACACAGCGGGATAGTGCTTTGGCAATAAAACTTAAGGATGGAATCATTCCTATTAGGACATAGTTTGTCAATTGAGTTGAACACTGATAGAATTCAGTGAGAAGCTCCATCAAAAGGGTTTGCTTATATAAATAAAATAGCTCGCTGTTTAACATAATGCATCATTAAATAATGGAAGTACAGGTATCTTATAGGCATGCAAAACCTGAGCAGAATGAACGATTGATCACTTTCTGACATTTCTAAAGGTCTCCTCCATTCCACTTAAAGTCACCTAAAAAAGGTTCATGTCTAAAATGATGCTCTACTTACAACTTACCCACATAGATTATATAGAATATTTGTTTATTCTTTTTATATTATAACCTATATTCTTCTTCTCTTCTCCCCTCTCTATCCTTCTATTTTATTGCTTGACCTCAGGCACACCACTTCAATGTTTAGAAAAACAAAATAGACAAACTGTAACGCTCACCATCTCCACCAAGGATAAATATAAGAACATCCCAGCAGTAACTGTTAAGATCCAGTTTTGAACAGACGGATCGGTTGACAGTGAGAGGCCAGTGTATAGGCCTATGAAGGCAGTTAGAGCACTTATCAGATTCATCAGGATGGCAATCTTAACAGAAAGCCCAGAGTTCAAGAGCACAGCAAAGTCACCTGCCATTAAAGGGGAAAATAAAATTAATATTTAACCGGTGATATCAGTCATAAAGTAATGTGCTATCAGGTTTGCTCAAATTTCAGCAACTTCATAAGTAGACTTGAATGATTGGTTAATAAAATGCTCTCCTGTTTCTCTAGGGTTCACGGCCAACTATTATGAAGCTACATCTCACGTTTTCTTTTCTTTTGTCTTTGTGACTGTGATGGGAGAACAGTTAACACTGCTACTAACCAGAGGGTTGAATGTACCCAAAGGTGTCTTGGAAGAAAGATGCAATGGTTTCTTTCTGAAAACCAGCCATCGAAACCCTGGGGCGTCCAGTCGACTCTGAGGCTCTGGGGGTCACCATAGCTAGGAAGTGACCAAACGGTAGTCGCAGGGTCATCAGCTTGACACCACTAGATGCTCTCGGGAGAAAGAGGAGGGTTTCCAAGCCTATAAAGATGTACAGTCTCGAGAACGCACAGGTGCTGTTTTACTCTGTCCTAAAAGATCCTCAAGACTGGGAATTGACTCAAGGCTGGTGAGTTTGGTTTGAGATGCTGCTTCTGCGGTCAACAAATACGCAGAGACCTGTGGCACACTCTGATGCCTGATGTCTGCGACATTGTCAACTTAGAGAAATGCAAAATAAAAACCCTTGCTTCCTGAAGGTTGCTAAATATCTCCACCCCCACCCCCCATGGCCTCCCCCCAGAAATTTGCCTGGTGACATCAGGAGGCAGTAAACATTCCAGGAGCTTTATTGCTTATTGATGTAGGGACTCCTATGGGAGGGAAAGAGACCCACTTACTTCATCCAAGGTTTTAATTTCATTGCAGAAATTGGTTGGAAAAAGAATATTCCCACCTAAGAACAATTAGTTCTTACATCATGGCCCTGCTTGAGACTCGCCCTCAGGAAGGGAACACAGAAGATACGGGTGCTATAGCAAAATGTGTGGCAAAGAAATTAGATGGTGCCCAGACATCAGATAAAATAGCGTCTGGGGTCTTAAAGGCTTGTCTCCAAGCAAGCAGCCATCTAAGTGAGACGTCAACTAACTTTACATGGAAGAAGCACATCATCATCAGTCAATGGAGGATTGTAAATCATATAACCTGAAATCGAGGGAGGGATTAGCATCAGAGCCTAAATTGTGAGAACCTGGTTTGCAGAAGGCTGTGGATGACAGTGGGAGCCCAAGAGTCATTTGTGGGAACTATATGGGAAATAAGCCCCTGGTGAATTCCCTCTATCCATAATTGAGGGATGGGAGGAAAGTGGTTACTAAACAAACTGCATTGGAGAGATGAGTACAGAAGATTAAAGGCAGGAATCTGACTTCAATGGTTCAAATGTTGTCAGTTGATCCCCCTCTCTGGTGCATGCTGTACCTGACATGGCTTTCAATATTTTCTGTATGTTTGTTTTGTTTTTGCTTATTCAGGTTATCTCAGAGATCTTATGTCATTGGAGGTCCCCTGAGAAGTTGTGTTGGTTGTTTTTCTGTTTCGATATATGAAACTCAGGATTGATGAAACAATGGGGACAGAGAGTAGAATAAGGGTTTTGGGCACAGTGTGTGTGCGTGTGGGGGGGGGGAGTAAAGGGGAGATGATGTCATCAAGGAGTCCAGGAAGAAAAAGAATGCTTGGAAACTGATTATGGTAGCAATTGTACAATTCTGCTTGACGTGATTGAACTACGAAATGGTATGCTATATGTATTAACTTCCAATTAATAAAATTTAAAAATAAAAATAACATTCCCTTAAGAAAAGTGTTTTAATGCCTTGATGAGTATAAGAACATTGTTATTCTCTATATATCTTTTCTTTTCCCCAAAGAAGAATGACCTCGTACTTAAATGACCTGTGACAGCATCTCTATTACTTAAAGTTTTGAACACTGAAAAGAGACTGCAAACCAATAAGGAGACAATCGAGGATTCCACTTCCTAGTTGTAACTGCGTAACGGGTCCTCTGAACAGATCACAGACACCGTGTGTGGTTGTCACAGACTTTTGTATGACATTGTGGCATCCAGCTGATCACTGGATATTATTATATTAGCAAACGGCACGAGCATGAGAATATGGCAGCCACACCAAGTCCACTTTCATGAGTTCAAGAAGGGTCCTGAATGAACAGCTCTACGAAGAATGAGTTAATGGTGAGCCCAAGAACTGTGGGCAATAAGCACTGGCTGGCAGAGAATGAGACTGGGGGCTGAGGGGCGATACAGAGGAAGCCCAGAAGCAACGTAGACCTCAAAGTAGAAGTACAAAGAGAGACTCTCAAAGTCCTCTCCCTAGGGCTTAGAAGCGCCTGGGCCAGCCTGTTCTGGGTCTGTTCCAGAATTGTCTATCCTAGCCCATTTTGATTCCTGGGAGGCAGGTTTTAAATGACAGGGTTATTAGGATTATCCAGAAAAAAGAATCCTGTATGCCTCTGCTACCATACGCCTGTCATTTCAATTTTCTGCCTGGCTTTCAGCACATTGTGAAAACCAGGTTGACGAAACCATGGCTTGGTTTTAATTTAAATGTGATTTTATCTCATTGGTCTGTTGGCTGACCTAATGGATAAAGTTCCCTTCTGAATGTTTTTCCCACATTTAATATGCACAATTTAAAGGTCTAGCCAAACTTTTAAAAAAGGATCTTTCTCTGAATAGTATGCTCCAAGACACCCAAAAAAAGAGTCACTTCTGGCCCTGGAAAATATTGTAAGAGTTCCACTGAATTTTACCATGGAGTCCAGGGATTTTTTTTCTCCCTATTCCTCTTCCTCTTATGGTTTAAATCAACCATGAGTGGGAAGAATCCACCTTTCAATTATATATTTGAGAAAGACAAGCCTATTAATAGTAGCTACAAAGATACCATGACTTCCTCAAAATGCCAAAAAGGAATTCCATTTGTCAGACTTACCCATTTCGTGTGGGATTTCATGACACAAGATAGCAATTGTTGTGGTCACTCCCGACTCGGATGAAGATGAGAAAGCTGCTCCTATCATTAGGCCATCTGCGAAATTGTGCAGGCTGTCGCCAACCAGGATCATTATTGCTAACAAGCTAATGGTGTTGCCTGAAGAATCAATCGAAGGTATAGACAGCATTAACAGAGCACTACACATTTCATAGAATTCTTCCAACAACCAAGGTTCCCATCCACCACCGGTCTTTTAAACTGCTTTGTACCAGATGGCCTTGCTTCGTTTCGGCGCACCAAAAAAGGCAGGATTGGAGGTGCAACTGTGATAATCAAACTGCTTGCATGGAAGGTCACGGATCTTCATAGCAGATCCAGTTAACGATGAGGTCAACTATGGATGGCCATGAACTGTTCCATCGCCTCACCCAGATATGCCAAGAGAAGAAAATGAGAATGCTTTTGTTTTAAATTCTCAAATGTCACTGAAGATCTCTCCATATGTGTCTTTTGAAAAAAAATTATAAAGTAACAATCATGCCATGGAATGCAATGAAATAGTGTGTTATTTACCAAAAAATTCCTTCTGAGATGAGCTTGTCCCATATTAATTTTGACTGCAGGGTCCTGTCTGGGTTGTGGGATCATTGTGTTTCACTCCCCGGGCAGTGCTCATGGCCCTTGTTTAGTCCCCAACGGGGACTGGGACAGACAGAAACACTACCAAATGCTCTGACCTCCACGTTGATTTTGAAACAACTATTTAATAGTCTCCTCTCTTTTTTTTGCAAAATAGTTTCTTATACCAGACAAGCTAGAGATAGAACAAAATGAAGAAAAGCATCTGGTTCTGTGGGGTTTTATTACATAATACATCTTTAATTAGGAGAGTGTCGATTAAACATTTAGATCATAATGGCTTGATTAAGGTTACTTTTTTTTGATGGTTCAGCCTCTGAAAACCAATCATATAATACAGAATGTCAGTAGAATGAAGGAAAAGAACCATGGGATGATCTTTATGGAGGCAGAGAAATCATTTGATAAAATCCACCAGCATTTCTTGTGAAAACCCTACAGGAGACTGGAAGAGGAAGGAACGCATCTATGAAAAGCCAACAGCCAACTTTACAATTAACGGATAAATATATTTTTTAAAGCTGCAGGGTGCAAAGTCAACAAATATCAATTGAGTTTCTATTCACCAGCAATGAGAACTATGAAAGGGAAATTAGGAAAACAATTCCATTTGCAGTAGCATCTAAGAGAATAAAATACATAGGTATCGATGTAACCAGGGACATGAAGGGCTTACAGAATGAAAACTATGAAGCTTTTGGATGAAATTAAAGAAGACTTAGATATGTGGAGAGATTGTCCATGCTTATGGATTTGAAAGCTTGATATTGTTAGTAAGATAGTGATACAAATCAAGCTCATGTTCGATGTAATCCCAATATTCCCATAGTCTGCTGTACAGAAATAGAAATATCAATTTTCAAATTTATATAGAATAGCAAAAGTTTCCAAATAGCTGAAGCAATTTTTCAGGAGAAGAAAAGTAAACAGACTTTCCGATTTTAAAACCTATTACGTATACCGCGCTAGTAATCAAAACAGTCTGATATTAGTATAGCAATAGACACACTGACCAATGGAATAGAATTGAGAATTCAGAAATACACCTACACATCTATGATTAGCTGATTTTTGATACGGGTGTTTAGTTCATTTGATGGGGGGAAACAGAGTCCCAGCCAGAAATGGTGCTGGGAATGCAAATGAATGTTCACCCGCAGAGAGAAACGGCCTGCGTGCCTCACACCACACCAACACAAAACCACATGAAAATGGATCAACTGTTTAAATGTACAAATGAAACGTTACAACGCTTACAGAGCAAGCGGGTGCAATGTGGTCAGGTCCACATCTCACCAAATGATTACCCAATAAACAAAAGCACAAAAAGCAAAAAATAATCATTTTTAAGTTGTACTTCATGAAATTAAAAACTTTTGTTCACCAGAAGACTTCACAAAATAAGCTAGGAGAATACCTTTAGAAAACATATCTCCGATAAGAGTATACATATTATATGTACAAAGTACACCCATATATATGATATATACGTGTATATAACATATACATGTGTAGCTATATCTGAAACAGGTACATACATACATATACATGTACACATACAGGTACATATATACATATACATGCACACATAGACAAGCTAGAGATACATATATATGTATATGTATGTATATATGTATATCTTGGACAATTTAACAATAAGAAGACAAATAAGCCAATCATAGGCAAATAGGCAAAGAACTTGAAGAGACGCTTTAACAAAAGAGACATTCAAGTGGCCAAGAGACGCATGAAGAGCTGCTCAACACGATGAGCCACAAGAAAGATGCAGATAAAAGCTACAATGACGTCTCATTTCACCCTTGTGGTATGAGGAGCCCTGGTGGCATGTGGGTTAAACAGTAAGGTCGGCAGTTTGAAACCATAGTCACTCTTCAGGAGAAAGACGAGGCTTTCTATGGATGAACGTGAAAGCCCAAAATCCGTTTGTGGAGTCTCCGCACCGTCAAGCCTCCAGAGAATTCCCTCAGCCCATAGACCAGAGATGTGACCAGTCTTGCCCTCGGATAAAATGCATTGGAAAGTGGGTTATTGCAGAGATCATTAGTTTGGAACCTCCCATATTCTCATTCGATTTCCCTTTTGACCCATTTACAACTTGCTCTAGTTCCTATTACATTCTGCTTTCACTTGGATTGACGTTTTTCTGTGTTTTATTTTGTTGTCGTTATTGGGGCTCTGTATGATGTTCTTTTTTTAAAGTGTATTCACTTGTTTTTTAGTATACTTTTTATTGGGATATAGTTAACACATGATACAATTTAATGGTTCAATGACATTAAGAAGATTTGTGCACTCATCACCTCAGTCAGTTTTGGAACATTTTCATGTACTCACTGAAGTAGGCTTCCCATGTCGCCCACATCACAGCCCCAGGCAATTATCAATCCAGATGCTGCCTATAGAGATCCACCCATCCATCGCTTCTTATGCAGAAATCATGTGTAATACAAACAGGAAGCAAGAATCAAAGAAAATTTGAAAAGCCCAACAATAGTAAATAGACAACACAGAGGAAAACCTCATCCCATTAGGAACTGAAACAACTTTAAAATGGGTCAAAAGGGAAATTAAGTAATAAGACATTATCTTTTAACCTAACTACATTGGCCATAATCGACTTTACAATGTGTTCTGTCTGATAGCAAGGCTATACACCTCCATAGACTATGGTCAAAAGGAATTCATCACTAAAGCTTAATCCATGTGGGGACCCTGCAAATCCATTTGGGGCTTCTACTGTCATCCCTAGCCTCCTGCAAACCAGATGTTTATAATTAAATTCTATACCATTGGCTAAGCTAATAACAATCAATTGATGTGCCTTATTCCCTAGGAGGTTGATTTATAATGTTATCTGTCATAAAATGACAGGAATGTCCTTAAGTGAACCACATGAATGAACTACAGATATACAAATATTATTTGGGCTTAGACTTATCTCTAACCCCAATCTCAGAACATTTGGTTCTATTGCATGGCCTGCTCGATGCCCGCCCCCATGAAGAGATCACCAGAGATATAGGTGCTAAAGCAAAGCGTGGCGAGGAAACTAGATTGTGACCAGCTATGAGAAAGAATAGTGTCTGGGATCTTAAAGGCATGTCTCAAAACAAGCAGTCATCTAAATGAGGTTTCCACAAGTCTGCATGGAAGAAGCATGCCAGCCTGTGTGATCAAAGGAACGTAAGTAACAAAATACAAATCTGAAAGAGGGACTGATATCAGCGCTTAAAAGGTCTGATTAAAATCCAGGATAGGTAGATCTACAGAGATAGTCACTAGACTAATAGCTCCTTAGGGTTATGGCAGAAGTTAGGGGTAATAGGGTGCTAATTATGAGTACAAGAATGAAGAAAATGTTCCCAAATTGATTGCGGTTATGACTGCACAATCCTTTTAAATATATTTCAACATTTGAATTGTGTGCTACGTGGATAATAGGTCACTAAAACTGTTTGTAAACAAAAAGAGTTACAGTCTAGGAAAGCCGCAAGGCAGTTCTACCCTAGCTTGTAGTGTTGCTATGAGTCAGAATGGACTTGATTTTGACAGCAGTGAGTGACTGAGTATGGTTAAGATTCAAAACAAACAAATAACAGAAGCTGGAGTGAATATGAAAACTGGAACTCTTATCCATGGATCACGGGAATGCAAAATGATATGACAGTGTGACCATTCTTCAAAACCCTAACAGTAGTGCTGTCATAAGATTCAGCAACTCAGCGGTAGCTATACTTCTCATACACCCAATACAGTGGAAAGCCCTGACTCAAAAAGAGATGTGTACGTCAATGTTTATTGCAGTATTTTTCATAAAAGGCAAAAAGTAGAAACAACCTCAGTGCTCATTAGCATATTAATGGTTAACAAAATGTGGTAGATGCATATCATGGAATACTACTGAATGTCTTCAGAGGCTATTTTTATATACAACCAAATGCCTCACAGAATCTGCTTCTTTGGTGTGGAGGTTTAGGGCCATGGTTTCATGTGACATACCAATTCAATGATATAACAGCATATTTAGTGCTTCTTAGTTCCTTGCATCATGTGCATCATGACTGAGATCATTAACACTTGCAAGCATTGAGCCACAGCTCAACAGTTGGCCTCTGCTCACCTAGCAACAGAGGAAGGAGAGTCAGGAATAGGAGGGTATGACATAGAATGTGTGCTTGTCTCCAGGAACTGCCTCCTTCCTTTCCCAAGCGACCAGAAGAACTGGATGGTGCCCAGTTGCCTTGAGTAGTTCAATCAAAGCTTTCATAGAATCCTATTCAAAGGGAGAAAGTGTAGCAAGAATACTAATCAAAAGGTAGGGAATAGAAAACAGAAATATCATGGATTTTTTTTTTTGATCCACACAGGGTAGATGAACCTCTGAAACTATTGCCCTAATATCTTTAAACTTTGAACCAAAAGGATCCCCTGGAGTCTTCTTAAAACCAATCATAATTTAGCTTAACTGGTAAAAATGGTCCACATTATGCTCTTTTAAGAACTGTATGGGATGAGACAGTCAGGAGCAATTTGAACGATTAGATAAGAAGCTTAGTGGGCAGTGAGTTTACGTTGTGGGAGAGAAACACGCTACTGTGTGAGAGGAGTTGTACAACTCCGTTACTGCAATTAAATTGTACATATAGACACTGCTGAGCAGTGTCTATTCTGCTGTGTTTCTTCTCAACAACAACAAAATAAGTAAAATGAGCGAGGCTGTGTGATTTTTTTTTTGAAGAAAGAATTTCTGTTTAAAGAAAGGAAAAGTAGATATTGGTATAAACCGATTATGAAGTTGAATAACTAACAAATGCAAAAAAGTATTTTGAGGACATTTTTTTCTGATTGTTAAACTGCCCTGGTCTGTAATTTAATCAGAACAGTCATTAAAAGCCATTATGATATTCTTAAACTTCATCAGGTATTAATAGCATTTTGCTTCTAAAACTATGCCTTTATAGGAATATCATTGTAAGACTAACTTATGCCCTCCTTATGGCTTACTGATTCATTTTAATTTTTTGTGAAAAACAGGAAGATTCCACGCAATAGTCACAGAAAGCACAGAAAAAAATATCAGATTATTGAATTCAGAGAGCTCTTCTTGGCATTGCCTGGATTTGCTCAGTCTAATAATTCTACCAGCTGTTCCTCTTGGTTTCCTGAAATAAAAGTTGCTCTTTGTGAAAGAAAAAGAAAAGTTTGCAGTAATACATTTGACAATGCTGAGGCATCTGATTAAAATAGAGATTTCCACAGATCAACATGCAGTTTTGATATTAATTGCCTATCTTCAAATGGAAGATTTTTGCCCAATATATACTCTGCTGGAAAACAGTGTGGCCCATTTTTTGTTGTCTATTCTTCTATTAGCACTGATCATCTGTTTTAAATACCAGCTCATGGATATATAATAAGCCACTAGGCAAATAATGCATATTTGCCTGTAAGTCACAAAGAACACCACATAATATTTAAGATAATTTGTTTTATTCAATAGAAGAGAATGATTGGCATTCATTGGTAATTTAATGTACTCATTAAACAATTATCTCTAATACTTTACCTTTACTTGTATACCTGGCAGTCATACTGAGTGCCGTGTTTCTAAACAGTCAGATGTTTTCCATAGTGAAGGATGGGTTAGAACTTGTATCATTTTGCCTTTTTGTTTATTTAACTCAGACGGTGGGCAGGGTTTTCAGATCCTGTCTTTTGAAACACAAGCTCCACCAATGAGGTAAGATGAAACAAGTAATCAAATATTTGAAGCTAATTCAATATGTGCCTGGTAAAGGGGCAATTGAATAATCTAATTTGGATTTATTCCGTATTCAAGTTCTAGGCCAAGCTTGATATCTGAAGTGGAAAGCTATCAGCCCCACAGAACATTGGACTAAGACAGTCATTGCTCCCTAATTTAGCATCAGCCCCCTGTTTCTAATTTCCCGTGGCATATCCTTCCCCACCACACCCCCTCTTCCTTTCTTTCAGAAACAAAATTAAACAAAAACAAAGGTCTACTGTGGACCTACTGTGTGCTGGGCATTCTAAAAATTACTCCAAGAAGTGAAAGTAAAGAAGGAAATATATTATGAATAATGTCCTGAAAACAGAATTGAACAGCTGCATGACTACATAGTTTGAATCAAATAAGTAAGTTGCATGAGTTAATGTCTCTAACACATTTACAATAATGATGTTTATAAAAAAGAGTTTTCTCTTATTCGTTTTCTCTGTATAGCCAACTACATTGCAAACTAGGATCAAATCAGTGATATTTTATTCTCCCTTTTATGCACATTGATTCAAATATTTCTTGAATGAATGAACAGATTTGAGAGAATGATCACAAGGATGTAGTTGGTGCATTTGCACTTCTTTAATTTTCTAATATGCAGTTTACTAGCTATGTAATCCTGAGCAGTTCGTTAACCTCCTTATTAGTTTCTTCATGTGTATAATCGGGTGATAATTATTCTAGCCACTTAAGTTGGCTGAGATTACTGAAAGAGATCATCATTGTCAGGGACGTAGCATTGTGCCTGGTATAGAATGAGTGTCCGATGCATCTTTTTATTAGTGGTTAGCTAGGTTCTTATGGTAAAAATCATATACGCCAACATTAAGATGCCGATATGTGGCACAAAAGAGTAATATAATTGAGGAAAATGGGGGGAAATCTCAGAAACAACTGATGAAAAATGAAAGTAGACAAAACTTCAAAGAAACATGAGTCAAAGATTAACGAATTGCTGATTAAAAGATTAATCAATTTAGCAAGGTTCTCTAGTCATCCAAAATCAGCAGACACTCTTACAAGAGTCATTAGTGAACTTTCCTGGGAACTCACATCAAGAGGAAGGATAGGAGAAGATGATTACACCTATGGTATTAAACTGGGTGGGGCAATCTGCCATTGAGGAACAATGCTTTTGCAGGACTTATATAGAACTCAAGGGGAAAATATGCCAGGTATTAAGTTTCTAAATTGTCACTTTTGACCTGGTTTCCATACAGCCTTTGGTGAACTGGGACATTAGATTCGGTCCTCTTGTGATGCACCATACCCTTCATGGACCACACCAGAAGAATCTGAGTTGGAAACCCCACTGAGGGAACTGGACTTTACCGTGCAGCAGATTTAAGAAGTGAAATAACCCCTTTGAACTTAAGACTGAGTTGCTCTAGGGGGAGAAGAAGCAGATGATTGCTAACCCAAGGTTAGGGAAATGGTGGTCATTGGACTTTGGTTTTGTGAGGGTGCCCAACAAAGAGTGACCCAGGACCAACATCTACTTGTTGTTATCAAGCTCTCTCTGCTTTCCTGTGAAAAGTGGTAGCCCACCAACCATGGTCCTGCCTTTATAAGTGTTATTGAAAGTAGTGCCATAGGTCCAGTCCTCCTGGCTTGGGAAATAGTGTCTAGTAACCCACTTCAAAACTGTACAAATTAACAATGCATGTACTGCAGTCTAAAAAGGTATCCTACACATGTATAAATTCCTCTTCTCAACAGTGTTTTAAATTTTATACCATTGACTAAAATAATGATACTATCAGTAGAATTGCCTTTATGATACATTCCAATAAAATGATACTGATGTCTCTAAATTGAACTAGGGACATATATACACCATTTTTATACATGTGTATATATATATATTTTTTTTTTTTTGAACTCTCACTTGATCATAGCTCTAATATAAGAATAATTAGTTCATGTGACATGACCCTACTCAGTATTTGCCCTCATGAGATTGCTGAAGAAGTTGTGATAGCACAATGTGATGAAGAAATCAGATGTTGCAGCCTGTGTGATCACAAGGTGTCGAAGGGATCAGGTATCAGGCATCAAAGAACAAAAAATCAAATCATGGTGAATGATGGAGAGTGCAGATTGGGGATCCAAGACCCATTTGTAGGCAACCAGACATCTCCTTATGCGGGGAGGAAATGAGACAGTCAGGGTGCAGTGTAGCAACAAGGAAACATACAACTTTCCTCTAGTTCCTAAATGCTTCCTTCCCAGCCCCTCCACTATCATGATCCCAATTCTACCTTACAAACCTGGCTAGACCAGAGGATGTACACTGGTACAGATAGGAACTGAAAACACAGGGAATCCAGGACAGATGATCCCTTCAGGCCCAGTGCTGAGAGTGGCTATACCGGGAGGGTGGAGAGAGGGTGGGGTGGAAAGAGGGGATCGATTACAAGGATCTACATATAACCTCCACCGTAGGGGATGGACAACAGAAAAGTGGGTGAAGGGAGACGTTGGACTTTGTAAGACATGACAAAATAATAATAATGTATAAATTATCAAGGGTTCATAAGGGAGGGGGTAGTGGGGAGGTAGGGTAAAAATGAGGAGCTGATACCAAGGGCTCTAGTGAAAAACAAATGTTTTGAGAATGATGATTGCAACACATGTACAAACATGCTTGACACAATGGATGTATGTATGGATTGTGATAAGAGTCGTACAAGCCCCCAACAAAATGATTTTTAAAAAACCCACCTGAAAAAAAGAAATCAGATGGTGCCCAGCTAATAGAAAAATAGTGTCTGAGGTCTTAAAGACTTGTCTCAAAACAAGCAGTCATCTAAGTGAGGAGTCAACTAAATTCAGTACGTGTGATCCAAAGATTATAAATAACAAAATTCAGACCCTGAGGAGGGAACAGTACCAGAGCCCAAATTCTAAACACTTGGTTTGCAGAAGGTTTTGGATCATAGTGGAAGTCCAAAATCCATTTCAGGGTCCCTACATGAATCGACTCTACAGTGAATCCCCAATGACAATAGTCTAGAAAGGTGACTTGCCTTAAGAGCAGACAAAGAGCATTATGTAGTAGACTTTAGTAGCTGTATTTAGTCTGAAATACATCATCTTGTCATTAGATTTCCCTTTAGATTCCTTTTGAATTTATTCTGGTTTTTTAAATATTTTCTGTTTCTTTTCGATTGAGATTTTTTTCTCTGTTTTATTTGGTCAATGTTGTTGGACCCCTTTGTTATTTGTTTTGTATGTTTTTCTCTATAGAGAAGTCAGGGCAGGTGGATCGATGAAGAAAGCAACTGGATTAATAATTACATAGAGGCCTGAAAGGGGGTGTTGGGGAGAAATGTGGAGTCAATAGAAAAGTAAGAAAATGTTTCAAAGATGATTGTTGTGATGATTGTATAATGCTTCTTAATATGATAGAACTATTGAATCATGTCATATGTTAAATTATATCTCAATAAAACTACCTTTTTAAAGTAAAGGAAAACAAAGTCCTATAAGTGTTAGTTAATGCAGTTCAGAAATAGGAATCATAGAAAGGAAAAGAATTAAAAATCACTATGGGAAAATGAGTGAATAAATAAGATATGAACCATGAACTATCTCTGATTTAACTTCACTATCTTTATGACGGTGTTACAAATGATACAAGCATTTGTGAGGCATTTCCATGAGCTGTGATAGGAAATGAAAACCTGTTAAGTGACTGGGGAAAATACTTTTCTTTATAGATGTGTTTGTGTTTTTCTTTTATTTGAATGCTAATGTGATCTTACCGTAGATACTCGTGTATAAGATGAGTTCTTCAGCACGTTTTTAATGCAGTTTTTGTGGTAAAATTAGGTGCCTCAGCTGATAGTCAGGTCGGCTTATACTTGAGTATATATGGTAGATAATTTTTTTTCATGCAAGATAGTATGCATTTGTCAAAACCAATACAGCAAAAAAGTAAGCCCTCATGTAAACTATTGACTTTAATTGATAATAATGCATCCATATTATAATTCATGTAAGATATCAATAATAGAAATTGTGTGTAGGGGATAGGAAGGTTATAAAGAATGCTGTATTTTCTACACAATTCTTCTGTAAACCTAGCTTCACTAAAAAATAGTCAACCTTTAAGAAAAGAAAACCATTATGTTCAAAACATATAGTTGATATTAATCAGTAGTATAGTTGAGAAATTGATAGAAAATCTCTGTTCACAATTTTATCAAGAGGTTTTTAATAATGAAATGTATGCCAAGTATGAAAACTGTATGGTGCTGCCATATCTATTTAAAAATAACTTTCATTTTTATCTCTGGCATTTTATTCAGTAAAATTTTAATTTTTTAAAAAGTCCTCACAGCAGCTGTGATCGTACAAGATCATTAGCAGCCATATCTCTCAGTCACTGCCACCAGGTCAATGCTGACTCATAGTGACCCCATGTGGGTTTCCGAGACTGTAATGGTTCACTGGAGTAGAAAGTCTAGTCTTTCTCCCATGGAGCTGCTGGTGGTTTTGAACTGCAATCCAGGCAGATTTCAACCCAACAAGCAACATTACCCTACTGGCCTCTCCCTGTGCCGCTGAAAAGAGTGATGAAAGTTGAAGACATGTGGAAACAAGCAGCCCCGTGGATTGCTAGATCATGGAACCCCAGCCTCCACCATTCTGAGACCAGAGCTAGAGGCTGGTTTGCTACCACTACCAACTGCTTAGACCTGACGAGAGTGGGAGAAACATGTTCAACAAAACTCCAAATCATAAGGAAGACCGGCATTACTGGTCATATGGAAACTTATGGAACCTGTCAGACCACGGCCTTTAGTTCCCCCCTCAGATCAGAACTGAACTCACTCCCCTGGCTCCACTTACAGCAAACAAGAGGAAAGCCTTCCAAAGGAAAAATAACACCAGTGATCCACCATTTCAGGTCAAAAGCAGTGTCTACCCAAGGATGGAATTGAGAATGGACAGGAAAGGACAAGTAGAAAACACAGGGAGGAAGTGTGATAAGGGATGCTCCACAGAGAGGATGGCAAGGGGTGAGCTGAAACAAGCTATCTTTGAAGTCTTTAATGTGAAACAGATGATCTGCCCCATAAACCTTCACCCACGTCAAGGTCAAAACCAGAGGACAAACCAGTACTCACATTTCCTGTGGAAGGCTGTCATCCTGCCTATGGGAATTTCGGCTGCCTGTAAGTCTTCTGGGCTTTTCTATTTAAAATGAAAAGATAAGTCATGAAGGTAAGCATTCGTCACTCTTCTGTTGGAAAAACTAAACACCTAAAGGATCACACTGTAGTTTAAAAGACATAACAATACTCTGTGTGTATTACCTCTTGCTACTCAGTCCATTTCAACTCACATTGACCCTGTAAGACAGAGCAGAGCTGCCCCCCCCCCTTCCCAATACTGTAATGTTTATGAGTAGCAGCCCTGATGAGCTGAGGGGATGTTTGGCTGCAACGGAAATGCTGGCAGTTTGAAGCCATCAGCAGCTCTGCGGCAAAAAGGGCTGGTGATCTGCGTCCATAATCATGCCACCGCCACCAACTAGGTTTGGAGGCAGAATGACCCAATAGGGCAGCATAGAACTGCTCCATAGGGTTCCCAAGACTGTAGATCTCCATGAGAGCAGATCGCCTCGGGTTTCTCCCACTCAGCACTGGTGGCTTTGAACCTTGGACCATGTAGTTAGCAGCCCAATGTTTAATCCACTGTACCAGCTGCGCTCTTTCCATAGAGATTACAGCCCAGGAATCTCTATGGGGATGTTCTATTGTGTCCTATTGAGTTGCTGCAATTGACAATGACTCCAAGGCCTAGAGCAACAGTCTTTAGAGAGACAGACTATTACCATTTCCTGAAGATTGCCTGGGCAGGTGGGTTCAACCCACTCACCTTTGGGTCAGTGGTGGAGTATTTCAACTACTGTGCCCCCAGGATGTCTCTTTAGATGCCTACTAGACCTTCTAAACTCAGACAAACATAGGAGGGAGGCCTGCAGGTCTGGGAGCAGAGCATGGTTTTTGGATTCTCTACATTCAAATGAAAATACACTCGTGCTGTTCAGAATCTTCCATAGATGGCAAGCCAGTCTGTGCTTCAGACTCTCCAACTCAGAATGCTTTCACGAAATGTAAGAGCTGCAGGGATAGGAAAAGAAAAGGTTCTGGACCTCATGTGACACCACTCCCATGTGCTGGATCATGCATCTGGGATTTGTTTTCCGATATTAGCAGATGATGTATTCTGGATGGAGAAAAAACTCAAGTGAACCCAGCACCTCATTCCAATCATCATAGTATAAATAATCTTTTTTTGTTGCTTTGCCAGTCAGAAACAGAATATTGCCAATTAAGAAAGTAGATCAGCAGATTTACAAAAGACAGATAGAAGAACTTAACCCCCACACACACCCCTCCTCACCGTCTTTCATCTTCTCATATGCCAGAAAAGTGTTTGAGGCTAGTGTCTGGATGAGTTAAGGTTTCATGATTTTATTTCAGAGATCGACTCATAGTTCAATTCCAGGGGTGACTCTTCACCTCTCCTTGCCTCTGATTGTTATATAATGTGGGAGAAAAAATGATTTTCACCTGCCTCATGACCATGCCCCTTTAAAAAATTCATTTTTTACATTTTTGTATGTACATTTTTGTAGGTAAAAGAGAGAAAATGAAAAAATATATAAATATATATAAAAATAAAATATTTAAAAAGAGAGGAAATAAATGTAATGTTCACCTGTTTTAATAACAACAGTTATCCCAAAAAGATATAGTGAAAGTGTAGCTATCTTTGGAGAGGTTTGGGTACGAAGCTTCAAGAACAGCAGGAGGACCTGTAGGAGGCAGGGTTAGTAGGAAGGCCACTTGCATAAAATGTTTGGTTCTAGAAACACAGACTATCAATGCAATGCTTTCAGATTATTACAAAAAACCTTTAATTCCACGAAAATTCAAAGATTTACATCACAAGTTGCTTTTTATTTTCTCTCAAGAAAGCTGTCCGTTGGGACAGAATGTAAAGGATTTGGGAGGCAAACATCCAAGACAACGTAATGATTCAAAAGGATTGTGAGTTCCCCTCCAGCAACTTCCGCCACTTGCCTGTCAGTTGGTCCACTGCAGGGGCTTGGGTGTGGCTGTCACTGGTGATTCAAGTACCAGCAGGGTCACCCAAAGTGGACAGGCTGCAGGACAGCTTCCAGACGAAGAACAGACTATGAAGACGAAATAGACTATCCACTTCAGGGGAACTAGCCACTGAAATCTCTATGGATAGCATCAAAGCATTGTCTGTTACTGAAAACTAATGAGTAGAAGCTGAGCATTGTTATAGGTAGTGCTAGGCGACAAGCTCCTCAGGCCAGAAGGCACTCAAAGTACGACCGAGGAAGAGCTGCCGTCTCAAAACAGAGTCATCCATAGTGATGTGGATGAATCAGGCCTGTGAGCAAACATTTCAGGACTTTCCTTTGTTGACGGGGCATGACTCAACATGAGAAGAAACCGTTGCAAACATCAACTAATAACTGTAAGAAGTATGAATTTGGAAAACATATGTCATTAAAACTGAAATGGAGCACACAAAGAAAATATTCTCGGCTAGTGTTGCCATTTTGAAACAGCCTGTGTGGGAATGACACGGTCAAGAGGAGTAGCTGAACATGCATTCTCAAGAAGGACATTCAAGATCTGTCTTCAGGCACAATGCTGTCTGTGATAGCATAATGTTCACCTGCGTACAAAGAAATCCAATCACTACAAGTACGATTCCAATTCATGCACCAACCACTAAAGCTAAAGATGAAGGAATTGAAGAATTCTACCAACATCGAGTCTGCAATTGATCAAACATACAATCAAGATGCACTGATAATTATTGGTGATTGGAATGCAAAAATTGGAAGCAAAGGTAAAGAAACAATACCGGAAGATATGGTCTTGGTGACAGAAACAAGGCTGGATATTGCTTGATGGAATTTGCAAGACCATTGAGTTCTTTATAGCAAAAATATTTTTTCAGCAACAAAGAACTGACCAGAAAATGTCAAAGGGCAACTCGGAAGTCAAGGTAAAATATTATCATAAAATGTGCAAAGATCTGAAGTGAAAAAAACAAAAGGGAAGAACATGCTCAGCTTACCATAAACTGAAAGAACCTAAGGAAAAAATTCAAACCTCCAGTTGCAAGTTTGTAAAATTCTGTGGGCAAAATATCGAATGATGCCGGAAGCATCAAAAGATGTAAAGAACACAGAGAGTCACTGTACCCAAAAGACCAGTCGACATTAAACTATTTCAAGATGCAGCATATGAGCAAGAACCAATGGAACTGGAGGAAGAAGTCCAAGCTGCGTTGAAAGCATTGGCACAAAAAAAATACTAGTGTCCAAGAATTGATGGAATACCTACTGAAATCTTTCCAAAAGCTGACGAAGTAAATGGAAGATCATCCAACAATGGTTGCAGCGATACACTGACAGGGAGCTGCCAGAGATTCAAGCTGGCTTCAGAAGTGGTCATGAAACAAAGGATATCGTTGCTGACGTCAAATGGATCTTGGCTGAAAGTAGAGAATACCAGAAAGATGTTTCTTTGTGCTTCGTGGACTATGCTGAGGCCTGGAACTGTGTGGATCATAATAAACTACGGATAGTCTTGAGAAGAATAGGAATTCCAGAGCAGTTCATTGTGCCTCTGCGGAACCCGTTCACGGATGAAGAGGCAATTCGGTGAACAGAGCAAGGGGACGCTGCAGGGTTTAAAATCAAGAATGGTGTGAGTCAGCGCTGTATCCTTTCCCATGCTTCCTCAGTCTGTATGCTGAGCCCCTCATCAGACAAGCTGAACTCTGTGAAGAAGAATGAGGCATCAGGATTGGAGGAAGGCTTACTAACATCCTGCCATCTGCAGGTGACACAACCTTGCTGCTGAAAGTGAGGAGAACTTGAAGCTGTTGCTGATGAAGATCAAGGATTGCGGCCTTCGGTATGGATTACGACGTAAAGCAAAGAAGACGGAATTCCTCACAACTGGCTCAATAAGTGGCATCTTGACAAGCAAAGAAAGATTGATATTGTCAAGGATTTCCTCTTTCTTGGATCTACAATTGACGCTCATAGAAGCAGCAGTCAAGAAATAAAAAGATGTAACTACTGTCCAAGATTACTTCCAAGTTTTGAAGAACAAGGAGGTTACTTTGAGGACTAAGTTGTACATGAGCCAAGTCATGGTATTTTCAATAGCCTCATAGGCATGTGAAAGTTGGACAAATTAATAAGGCAGACTGAAGGAGAAATGATGCATTTAAACTAAGGTGTCTGGCAAAAAAAATTGAAAGTACCATGGATTGCCAAAAGAATAAAGAGAGCTGTCTTGGAAGAAGTACAGCTAGAACGTTCTGCAGTGGCAAGGGTGGGCTCACATACATTGGACATGTTATCAGGAGAGCTCAGTCCCTGGAGAAGGACATCTTCCTTTGTAGAGTGAGGAGCATTAAAAAGAGGAAGGCCCCCAGGGAGACGGATTGGCACAGTGGCTGCAACAATGGGCTCAAAAATAAGAGCAATTGGGAGGGTGGCCCAGGAACACATTCTTTTGAGGAGGATTAACTCAATGGCACCAAAGGACTCCCTCAACCCCTACTGTGGGGAATACAGCAGGACCTTGAATACACTAAAGAATCCTAAACTACATCATTGCTATTTCACCTTGATTTATTCTGTTCTCTTTTACCTTTATTTATTTTTGTTTTATTTCACCTTTATTTTATCTTATTTAGTTAGTTTTACATTTTATTTTATTTTTATTTATTTTATTTCACCTTTATTTATTCTATTCGATTTCACCTTTGTTTATTCTATTTCACTTCTAGTTCACCCTTTGCCGTGTAACTTACAAAGGGAATTGTGATTAAATTAGCGAGTTCCAAAACACACACACACATACACACACACAGCCGCGCGGCCAGCAAGTTGATTGATTCCGAGAATTAAAATAGATCATTAGCATCAAAGATTCTCTCATATGTCGCTTGGGGACTGGAAATTCTTCATTCAAGGTGAAGTTAGGATTAAAGTGATTTTAAAACTAATTCCAGTCTGACGTTATCATCTTACGAATCACATTTCAGTTATTTAAACAGCAAACATCATAAGGCTCTTAAAATAAAAATTTAAGGAGCATTTCTTGCTAACACAGGGAAGTCAGTTCTCTGTCTGAAATCTGCGGTCAGACTTCTGTTTTGCTATGCTAATGCACAAGGAAAAGGACACCATGCTTCGTATAGGAGAGGGGCAGAAAAAAGAGGATGACCCTCTAGGAGAAGGATGGACACAATGGCTGCAACAATGGGCTCAAACAAGAACAATTGTGAGGATGGCACAGGGGCAGGCATGGCTTCTGTTGCACATAAGGTCGTTAGGCGTTGAAAGCTACAGCACCTAACAACTGTGTCCAAGGAATGGCTTCTTTATTGATTCTCTGACTTAGGGCTCTATCCTTGAAATGTAAACCCTCTACCCCAATGTCAAGGTTACAGGAGGCACGTTTTACAACAAAATTATTGTGGTAGCTACATAATCTGTTGTCAATTTGAGAGGATTAAGAGTGAAGGGGTGGAGTTTCGCCTGTCAATCAGATCATAGTTTGATGACCTCATTTGGAGGTGCTAAGGAGATAAATAGCTTGCCGGAGGCAGGACACACACTCACTCCCTGGGAGATATCCCTGTTGACAAGCCATATGAAGCTACCAGAAGCCTGGGAGCTGAAGGAGCCATGTGGAGAACCACGCCAGTGCTGAGATGCTTACAACAATGCGACTGGATCCACAAGACTTTCATCCACTGGCCTGTGCTTGTCCTGCATTCAGCACTATTGCATGCGTTTCGTGAGTCTGAAGAGGAATTTATAGATTGGTATTGGACATATGGGCTAATATTGGACTTATGGACTTGATCTGGACTGGGCTGGTATGATTTCTCAATATTCAATTGCTCTTGCATATAAAGTTCTTTCCTACACACATATGGGTGTTTACGAATTTGTTTCTCTAGTCTACCCAGACTAATACAATTATACTTTACTCTCGCATTAGCTTTTTCCCCTTTAATTTTTATTTACCTTCAGAATTCAAATTGAAGTAGCCCGGTGAATATGACTAGAAGTGTGTTCTGAGTTAATATGGGAAAAGTTTTGGAAAATCATATTAGCAGAAGATACTTGCTGTTGGACTAAATCAATTCTCTCCTCATCTAGAAGTGAATTGCCCACCTGTTGATGCACTGGATAATTCTTTTCAGTCTCCTCCACACAGCCAAGGATTACTCAATGGTAAAACCAAAGGTCAACTTTGGTGTATGAAAACATGCAAACAAAATAATTAAGGAAATGTATATGCAGCCATACATGTTTCAAGTTGATGTAGGCAGCAATGATGTGACACTATGGAAAATGGGCCTCACTTTTAAAAACAAATTTCAGCTACTTGACCCAGCTCAAGACAGTATTTATTATGATCAGTAATAGGCAAATCAGGAATTAATTCTATTGATCTTTTCTACTGACTTTCATATCTTTATTCAGGAATAAAAGTAAGAGGAAAATTAACTCAGTATTAAACTTCAGTTCTGTAACATACCAACTGGATAGCTGAAGCAGATTGGCCACTTAACTCGGAGTCCAGTGCTTGATGGTGGGAATGCCCCACATGTCTATTAATCCAAGAAACTTCCTGTGGGGTGAGAATGGTTTGCAGTTAGTGCTGAAGCCAGAATACCATAGTTGCAGCCATTGTTGTTTCCACAAGTCAATTTAGCCTTGGTCCCAAGGTCATAATGGTGGAAGCACAACAAGAGTAGTGGGGAAATCTCACTGCAATACTGTTTGCTAAGGTGCCTCCGCTTGCAGAAGCCCAAGCCTGC